>NC_073257.2:45227105-45531710 GCF_029289425.2 Pan paniscus | reverse complement strand
AACGCTGGAGGCCCTGGGAGAGGCCATGAGAGCCACCCCGTCACAAGGAGCTTTTCCACACCTGCCATGCAGCTGAGAGCCAAGCCCTGCTGCTCTCTCCCCCACGAGGGGGCTGGGTCTTAGAGCAGCACTGTTCTTTTCCCCTCCACCCAGGCCTCCCGAGCTGCCAGGCTCTGTGCTCCCACACTGACTCCATCTGAGGGGTCCTTGAGGCCAGTGGATCTGGAGTACCCTGCCCCTGGCCTGGAGTTCCTCCTCCTTCTCACGCTGACACTGCAGCCAGCTCCTCAATGGGCGGTGCCTCCAAATCTAAAGAATATGGAGGTCCTGAAGCACACCAAGAAATGAGGGACTTTTTCTTCGCAGAAAGTTTGAATTCTGTCTTAATGAGACAGAATGCCATACTTGAGCACCTCATCTTTTGCTCAAATTGAAATGTCATCGAACTGTATTTCTCCAGTCAATGGTCTGTAAATATGATTTATGTATTAATCTCCTAAGTGAACAATTTATATTTTATCCTCTACATAATTATCGTATTATGCTTTAAATATATATTTAGTTTATCAATAAAGACATTCAGTACTCAATAGCAACTTTTTTCTGGAGTTTTATTCCCAACAGTTCTAAGTCGTAAGTTAAAGTGCCAGTTTTTGGCCTGAGTATTTGTTGAAAAATGTTATGCAAAGGGAGATTTATTTGGGGGATAAAGTGAAAGGAATGTTTAGAGAGATTTTTTTTTTTTTTTTTTTTTGGAGATGGAGTCTCGCTCTGTCGCCTAGGCTGGAGTGCAGTGGCGTGATCTCGGCTCACTGCAACTTCTGCCTCCCGGGTTCAAGCAATTCTCCTGCCTCAACCTCCCAAGTAGCTGGGATTACAGGCACACGCCACCACAGCCAGCTAATTTTTTTGTATTTTAGTAGAGACGGGGTTTCACCATGTTGGCCAGGCTGGCCTCGAACTCCAGAGCTTAGGCAATCCACCTGCCTTGGCTTCCCGAAGTGCTAGGATTACAGCCATGAGCCACCGCGCCCAGTGAAGAGATTTTTTTTTTAATGTTTATTTTAGGTTTGGGGGTACAGGTGAAGTTTTGTGACATAGGTAAACAGGTAACATGTGGGTTTGTTTCATCATCCAGGTATTAATCTTAGTACCCGATAGTTATTTTTTCTGCCCCTCTCCCTCCTCCTACCCTCCCCCCTCAAGTAGACCCCTAGAAATTGAAAGCCTTCTAATCGACTCCAAAGTTAAAAACAGTAACATCAGATACTTTCTTCCAGTACAATTGCTGTGTAGGTGGAGAGATGGATTTCTGGTATTTCCTACTTCTCCATCTTCACAGAATCTTTATTTCATTCTTTTAAATAATTTCTGTCTCGTTGATGATGCATTTTGTTCATATGTCATTTTCCCAATTTTTGTCAGTTCTTTGTGTTTTACTTTAGGTCTTTGAGCATATTTCAGATAGTTCCTCTAATGTCTTCATCTAGTGAGCCAAATGCTGAAAGCCAGTAGGGATTTACTTCATTCCTTTGAAGGGATCATAGTTTTTTTGTTTGTTTTTGTTTTGTTTTGTTTTGTTTTGTTTTTAATGCTTTGTGGTATTCATTTGAAAACTGGGCATGTGAGAAAACAAACACCTCTCCCAGTCTTTGCAGATCGGTGTAAAAGATCTTCACTAATTAGCAGGCCCTTGAGTTTTAGGATCAGCTTGTCTTCATGGGTATTTTCTGGGAATGTGTCCTTCCAGGGCCTTAGTGTGCCTTTTCCTCCCCAATTTCTCTCATATAGATGGCTGCTTAGATGTCTTAATTTTCCAAAGAGTCTCACCCCAGCTGCTTTTTGGGCCTCACATGTTCTATTATATCCTTCTGCCCATAATTTCTGTGCCTAGACATACATATATCTGCTTTCCCCCTGCAGTTTCCATGTGGCATGGTGCCTACCACTGCCTTCCACTGTTTCTACAGCTTAAGATCCACACTGAGCCTTGAGTCTGGCAAGACAGAAACCAGTCCCTCTGGGTGCCCACAAATAGGTTTGAATGTGGCAAATATTCTCTATTCTGCTTCTTCTGGTTTGAAGGAGAAAACTGGGAATTGGGCTGCTTACTCCTAACTGCCTCATGCCTCACTGGTGGGGCAAGAGCAAGTGAAAATGCCATAAAATTTCCTATGTATATATTTAATGTTTCCATTAGGAACAAGGGCTGAAGCTTCCTAGTCGTCCATCTTTTTTATGTCATTCCTCAAAACTAATGTAAATCTTGTAACTGTGTATGAAGTGTTTATTATCAAATACTACCAGTTTTCCCTTAAATCTTATCAATGGAAGGTACCTCTATAAATTCCTTAGCTTTATTTCTTGCTTCTAAGTAAGACTGTACATGATAATGACACCTGTTAAATTAAAATCTTGGAAATCTTTGAGCAAGGGTATACAAGCATGACCCTAGGCTCTCTGAAAATTTTCTCTCTTCTTTCCAGACCTATTTGAAACCTTGTTTCTCCATACTAGTGATGCTAACTCTAAAGGTAACCAGATACAAATAAGAGTTTACAACCCAGCTCATAATCCACATCCATTAATCAGGACCGTGCCCTATTTGGTGTTTTTCTCTATATATCTTTTAACCCCTTTAATTTCTGCTTTGAACAACTTTCTGAACTTACATCTGTGTGGTGCATTCTTCCTTTGCCAGTAAGCAGTAAATTCAGTTTTGTTTTAAAACTGCTGTTTGGCCACCCTTTTTATGTTGCTTCTTACATGCCTCATATCTTCATAGCACTTTTACAATTACTCTCCAATTGATCTTCTAACTGGTGGTTATAATAATGCTTTTTCCAAGACCTTTAAGCTTAATTATCCTTCCCCGAGGAGACAAATACAGTATGTTCTACCCACTTTGGAAATAGAAAACCTAACCTGGCAGTACAATGGTTAAATTATAAAATCCAACATATAGCCTCAAAACAGAAGCTGTTCTTCTGTCCACATCTAAAATTTAGGGCTTCTTATTCATCTTCTCATTTTGTTCTGCAAATGCTCTGTGGTCGATTAGTTTAAATTTACAGACAAGTTGCTAAAATAGTTCAAAGACTTTCCATATGCCTATTACTTTTGGGGCTGAATCCAGGCTTTCCATCTTGCTTATCTATACCTATTTCACACTCCAAACATGTAAAACCCAGCTCCCACTCTTCATCATACCTTTACTTATTAATTCAGCCTCAGTATATACATAAAGTGTTTTCAGAATTGTTAACCTGTACTCCTACAAGAAACAAATTTAATTACTAGAATTCAGTGTTTACATAGAGGGTTTTTGTCTTGAATATTAGTTTCTCATGTGATTTCAGTTTTGCAGTCAATATTATGTTGTTAAAACATTTGAGGATTCTTAATTAAGCAGAGTATTGATATAATATTAGGAATATATTCTATAATGGAATAAGATATAATATATCCCTATTCTGTCTTTGAGTCTGAGTAGAACTTTCCTTAATGATCCCACTCAGCAACACCACTTTCAAATATACTATTTAATCTTCACAGCCATAGAGATCATTCTCATAAAGCATTTTCAACGGATCTGTTGAAAATAAACAGATAATGTTTTTGGTGCCAGGCTACACTTTTATTATCTCATTTAATCTCCTTTAAAATATTTTTAAAGTTTCATTCTAGCTTCATCAATGGGTATAACTTATACGATGGCAGAATTAACCCCAATGTTATGAACCATTTCTAACAGTGAGAGACTTCCTACAGTTGAGAGAGTAAGATCTCTGTAACCAGATATACAATTAAGTAGAGGCTGAATGATCATCTTTCAAATATTAAGTTGTGACAAGAATCCTACAGGAAGTAGAAAATTACACATCATATATGATTTGTTATAATGTAAACTCTGAGCTCTAGAGTTGCTTAAAGAAATATACAGAACAGAGGTGGGTGAAATGGGATAAACTGTTATCCTTTACTTAAGTCTCAAAGCCTGTCATTTTTCAAGACTAACTTACTATCCTGATGGAGAATATATCTGTTTTTCTTTAAAATGTGTCTGTGTACTACTGAGAGGCACCACGGATATGACAAAGAACCCAATTCGAATCTATCTGTGGGATCCACAACTACTGTCTATTATATACCGAGCTCCTCTAATAACATGTGAAACAGTTAAACTATTAAACACAGAAACTGAAATACTTACTGATTTTTTTTTCACTGAAGCAGTAGCCTACCAATATAAGCAGGCTTTGAAATGGTGTGATAATTTTTGGATTCTGAATAAGATCTAATTAAATATATAATACTATTCTTTCATTTTGTTGTATTCATTTGGGTTATCAAGTAAATAAGAAACCAAAATATTAATGCTATTCAGAAATATTAGAAGCTGATACAAATTCTAAAAAGTAAGACAAATTGTCACATAAAAAGAGGCATATGATTAGAGATGATGGTGACTATAATGAAAATTCATCAGTCTCAGGGCCAAAAGAGAAAATAAGACAATATGAAGATACTGGATTCCTAACATTTAATATTTACAAGAAATTTTTCACATAATACTTTTCAATGTTCCTCTTAACTAGTGTCAGTGAAGTAATTATCATTTTAACTAGTATCAATTAAACTTAATTTTCATGAAAACATTCCCACACAGCATAAGTTCTTTGAGTTTATAAACAATATCTTTCATAGTTCACCTAAATCTGGTAAATCGCTTTGTAGCCTCACTAGGTTTAATAAATGTTATATAAATAAATACTTTGTTCTGATCTCTTCCACACATTTCTAGTTTTAATATGAAAAAAGGTAAAGCAAGATACTCTCTTTTTTAAATTAAATTCCTTTAACTGGAAGTGTAAGAAATGTATGGAGGTGACTTTTCTCTATTAGAGGATCATACAGAATAGACTTGCAAATAATACGACACTTAAAGAACCATACATTTTCAAAACATGCAGAGCACAAGTTTTGTTTAATTGATTTTACATCACACCAGAAAGCACTACAGGGACACTGGCGAATAGAAGTAAGCTGGAACCTCATCACAGAGCTCCTTTCTTACCCTCAGCAACAAAAAGGCTTGATCTTAGAAGTTCAAAATTGTTCCATATGGTAAAGACACATTCTGAAAATAAATCAACAAGTAATTATAATTTTTTTATTTAATTCAACTTCTAATATACACACATACAAACCTTTCTGAAACGTTCAGTCTTGTGCATGTGTTGATGTTGAGGCGTATCTTCCACTAATTGAAAGGCATTTTTCAAAATATTATCTAGAGCTCTTTTCAAAAATCAATGATCTTTCAATGCTAAAATATTCTTTTTAGCTGAACATTGACAATGACTCCCTCCGTGTTCAAACTTTAGCTAGGCTTCTCTAAGCCCTCTTCTCAACTAGGCCTCATCCTTGGCCTGCCTTAAGCAAAAATCCTACTAAGTCAGTTTAGCGAGAATCTCTCATGCTTGATATCTAACCAAGTTTCTCACCCCTCGCCATTAATGTCTAAGTCCTTAATCTGCCTCTAAGAAGAATCTTGTTAGGCCAGTTAAGCAAGAATCCCTCTACACTTGATATCCCCTCTTAACAATTTTCCATCTGCTGACCCCTTCACTCTGCTCTTTGTCTATAAATTCTTAGCTTTCCTTGCTGTACTTGGAGTTGAATCTCCCTCTTCTATTGCAATGGTCTTTAATAAAGTCTTCCTTACTATGTTTATAAGTGTCAAAAATTTTTCTTTAACATTATGAGACTGGCTCTTATGGACTTTGTCCTTGTGATGGAGTATATACTAGAGGTTAAACTCATTGTCTGTAGAGTCCAATCATCTAGTTACCCACCCTTTATCTGTTGCTTATGAGCTTTATGTCCTTAAGCAAGTTAGATGAACTTGTGATCCTCGATGATGAATGTGTGCTCTGAACTGATAGACTTAACTATGAGAAGATGAGATCTCACAGGCGAGATTGTATCCACACATACATTTTACCACTGTGACCTCTGCCCAAACTGAAGGGTTTGAGAATTCTGTGCTCCTTGCAAGCAAAGTATGCCTGTAATTGTGGGGTGTGGGGGGCGGGTAAAGACATGTTGACCATGAGCACCCAGCCTGTAAGCTTACCATCTGCAATTTGGGTACATGACTGGCTGGCTAGGAAGGTGATAAAAGGGTTAGGAAAAGACAGCAATCAAAAGACCTTTTCTGAGTTTGAATCTGTGAATTCAGAGACTGCAGTCTTTGTCTCAGTGAAACTCTGAGTGGAAGTTCCTGCCTTTAGATTTAAACAATGATAAATGAAAGTTTCAGGCTTCATGCACCAAGATCTCACTCAGTTAAAAGTTATGAGTTCCCTGAATTTTAGTGATCAACACCACTTATTCCTTGGCCCAATGGCTCAATAATTTTGTTGAAAATTCATATCCTATATCCTATAAGTTATAATTAATGCCCATAACCTATTAAAATTTAATTTTATTTGCCACCCCAGTGCTCATTGACATAGATAAGAACACAACACACTGAGAACCATTTTTAAAATCAGAAGTAGGCAGTTGCCTCTGCATCATAACGATAACTCTATAATCAACTGGTACCTAGGAACTCCCCAGTGAACATACCTTTTGTCTCTGCACCTGGAATCATGGCCCCTGTGCAAAATGTTAGCCACCAACTTATGAAGGGAGAAAAGAAGTTCCTCAAACCCTCCCCAAAAGTAATCACATGTTCTTCTTGAAAAAGAAAATGGGATTTTTGCCTCTAAAAAAGTACTGTGGCATCAAATGGTAACACTATCTTACTAGTCACTTCTGTTGATATCTGATCTCCTGAATGTTTAGGACACTAACAATTTGATTTAAATTACAGATAGTGTAGCCTTAACCAAAACAGCTGGTATTGGTACAAAAACAGACACATAGACCAATGGAACAGAATAGAGAGCTCAGAACTAAGACCACACATCTACAGCCATCTGATCTTCAACAAACCTGACAAAAACAAGCAATAGGGAAAGGATGCCCTGTCTAATAAATGGTGCTGTGATAACTGGCTAGCCATATGCAGAAGATTGAAGCTGGACTCCTTCCTTGCACCTTATACAAAAATTAACTCAAGATGGATTAAAGACTTAGATGTAAAACCCAAAACTATACAAATCCTAGAAGAAAATCTAGGTAATACCATTCAGGATATAGGCATGGGCAAAGATTTCATGATGAAAATGTCAAAAGCAATTGCAACAAAACAAAAATTGACAAATGAGATCTAATTAAACTAAGGAGCTTCTGCACAGCAAAAGAAACTATTATCAGAGTGAACGGACAACCTACAGAATGGGAGAAAATTTTTGCCATCTATCCATCTGACAAAGGTCTAACATAAAGAATCTACAAGGAACTTAAACAAATTTAAAGAAAAAAACAACCCCATTAAAAAGCAGGCAAAAGATATGAACAGACACTTCTCGAAAGAAGACATTTATGTGGCCAAGAAATACATGAAGAAAAGCTCCACATCACTAATCATTAGAGAAATGCAAATCAAAGCCACAATGAGATACCATCTCACACCAGTCAGAATGGCGATTATTAAAAAGTCAAGAAACAACAGATGCTGGCGATGCTATGGAGAAATAGGAACACTTTTACACTGCTGGTGGGAGTGTAAACTAGTTCAACCATTGTGGAAGACAGTGTGGCCATTCCTCAAAGATCTAGAACCAGAAATACCATTTGACCCAGCAATCCCATTACTGGGTATATACCCAAAGGAATGTAAATCATTCTATTATAAATATATATGCAAATGTATGTTCATTTCAGCATTATTTATAATAGCAAAGACATGGAATCAACCCAAATGCCCATCAGTGGTAGACTGGATAAAGAAAATGTACATATACACCATGGAATACTATGTAGCCATAAAAAGGAATGAGATCATGTCGTTTGCAGGGACATGGATGGAGCTAGAAGTCATTATACTCAGCAAACTAATGCAGGAACAGAAAACCAATCACCACAGGTTCTCACTTATAAGTGAGAGCTGAACAATGAGAATGCATGGACACAGGGAGGGGAACAACACACAGTGGGGCCTATTGTGGGTGGGGGGAGGGAGAGCATCAGGAAAAATAGCTAATGCATGCGAGGCTTAATACCTAGGTATTAAGGTATTTTCCTCATTCCAAAGTCTGTTAATGTACCTTCTACAGCAGTCCTTGCTGAGCCTCCATTCGGTCAAGAGGAACTCAAAGGAGACAATTGTTTGATGTTTGTGTGTTTGGTTGGTTGATTCATTGTTTGGGGTTTGGAAGTGTCTGCACTGGGGCCATGCACTGAGCCACCCCCAAGCCCTTCCTTAAGGCTGTAGGTCTAAGAACATGCACATCGCCCCGAGCAACGACCTCCAGCAGAAGAAAGCAAATGCTGTTTTACTTCAAATCATGGATGCTGCTATCATATAATCTTTGCTAAGCTGCGAAACATGTTTATTTAGCAGATACTGTATGGAATTTTCTGAACACCTCTTTAACGTATGAGGAAACTTGTCCTGCTATGGATGCAATTCAGTTCTTCCTTTTTTATTACTCTTTCAAACATATATATTTATATTAAACTTAGATGATAATCAAAATTTTTTTAAAAAAGGATAAGGATGAAGATAAGGTTGATGGGTGCAGCAAACCACCATGGCACACGTTTAACTATGTAACAAACCTGTACATCCTACACATGTATCTCAGAATTTAAATAAAAAAAAAAATTGGAGATAGTGACAAGTAAAGAATGGTGTACTAGAAGGCCCCTTGCCAATTTGAATGGCCTTAACAGCATGAATGGCCCCATACATTTTATGAATAAAATATTATTCTTCCACTGCTTTCTTTCTGGACAGCATTTGTTGATGAATATCCTAATTTATACACCAAAACAGACTTCCCATTTATTTTTGGCTTCAGCAGTTCAGATTTGTCTTTAGCAGCACCATCATTAGATCAATCAAAAGAAAAACACATTCAAAAGACTAGAGAAATACTCCCTGTTGTCATTCAGTTTATTTAAAGCATTCATATGATCTCCAGCAAGTTGTCAGCTATTGGGTTTCTCACAATAGAACCAAAGGAATTTTTGAATTTCCAGGGTTCACTGAGTATTCATTCTTAGATCTGACTACCTCATAATCTGGGAGTAGCCTTACCTTTGATGGCAGCCAAAGTCTTTCAAAGACCCTAGACCCTATTCACATTTGCCCTGATTCTGGCCTAATTTGAGCTAATTAGAGTCATTGGTTAAAACTGGCATCCCCTGCTCAATATTAAGGGTTATCCTGCTATCCTGAAAAGTATTACATTTTACCCCAAAGCTCAGTTGAAAGACTATTCCTGGTCCTACTTCTCCAGGGAGCTATTTTTAGTTGAACCAGTCTAATGACTGGTTCATATTCAAGCAGAAATATTTCCTGTATATCCCTCTGAATAGCTCACTGCCTTCCCAGGTCCTGGTGGCTATTGGATCATTGGTAATTCTGGAGTTGCATAGTTCAATATGGGAGCCACAAGCCACATAGGATTATTTATGTTTAAACTAATCAAATGTATGTAAAATTAAAAATCTAGATTCCCAGTCACACTACCCACATATAAAGAGCCCAAGAGCCACATATGAGTCATACCTCCCATACTGTAGGGCACAGGTGTGGAATATTTTTATATCACAAAACATTCTACTGAAAAGTGCTGAGGAGTCATAATTGCCATGAAAAAGATGGTCTAGGAGGAGGACCATTTAAATGAAGCCAAGATAGCTTGAATCTATTAACTGAGTCTCCTCTGCCAGTAGCTACAGGACCTGGATTAAAAAAAAAAATCAACTGCAACCATTTGCATATGGGCTTGGGCATTAGTTTATTTCCCTTGTATCCTCTTCAAACAATAAGCTCCATGGTTCTCAACTCTGGCTGCGTATTAGAATCACACAGAGAATCTGGTTTAATTGGTCTGGGGATGCAAGGCAGAAAACTGGTAGGCTTTAAAAGCCCCAGGTGAGTTCTATTTTGTATTTAGGCTTGAAAAGTACTGATTTAGAAAATGCATTACCTCATTTAATCAAATAAGTATTCTATAAAGGCAGAGCTTCAGTGAAAATAAAACTTCCTCCATGTTTTATAGAAAAGCCTGCTGAATCCCAGACTTAACTAATGGGAATTAAGATAGAGCTGGCATTGTTATCCAGGTAGTTCATAGGGGCAAACTGAGAAGCTGGATTGGATCTAGTTTAGATAACCCTAACAATCACCATCCATTGCAGGTAGTCTTCTATACTAAACTAAAACTATAAAAATAATTGTAGAAAGAAACATAAAATCCACTTTATTCACAACCCAATTATCGGCAGCTTGCAATAACAATTCTGCTATTCATTTCTGCATATATTCTCTCCAAAACCCTCACCAGAGTTATTAATATAGTTCACATTTATGTTACCTTTGGGATCTTTCACAGTTTTAGAGAATAATTGATCACTAGGGAATAATTTCTCCATTTATTTTCTCTTGACAGTTTCATTATGCTGAATTCATGAGTTTTTCTAACCATATAAATTGTTCATTTTTCATTACTATATAAAATGTAAATAATATCTTTACAATGGGAGATTATAAAGGATGGAAACTATTTCAGTCATTTTATTTCACTTTATTTTGTTTGAGTAGAAATCCAATTTTCTTTATTATTTTTTGGCAGAAACATAACTCCAGAATATTTAGATTAATATTACTGCTCATTCCTCTGATTCTTGCTGGGGAAAAATAGGAAAATTTAAGGCATAAAAGAATATTCTGCAAGTCTAAATATTTATGTCAGTGATAACCCAGATTGGGTTTAGGACAATTTTATAGCCAATAATATTTATGCTCTTCAGGGGATAGTAAAAATGCAGTTACAAATACTATTTCAGTGTTATAAAACATTTGATTGGTAAGAATCACATCTTTAAAATTATTAGCAGTTGTATTTTGTGCCATTACAAATTCTACAGAATATGCTTAACACGTATCAGGTTATTGTCATATATATATATATATATATATATATATTTTTTTTTTTTTTTTTTTGAGACGGAGTCTCGCTCTGTCACCCAGGCTGGAGTGCAGTGGCGCGATCTCGGCTCACTGCAAGCTCCGCCTCCCGGGTTCACGCCATTCTCCTGCCTCAGCCTCCCGAGTAGCTGGGACTACAGGCGCCCGCTACCACGCCCGGCTAATTTTTTGTATTTTTAGTAGAGACGGGGTTTCACCGTGTTAGCCAGGATGGTCTCGATCTCCTGACCTCGTGATCCGCCCGCCTCGGCCTCCCAAAGTGCTGGGATTACAGGCGTGAGCCACCGCGCCCGGCCTGTCATATATTTTTTACATCTTTTCCTTTTTCTAAGTTGGTTATGCATTGTTCAAAAAATTAATATTTTGAATAGGGTGAATATTTTTATTATTTGTGATTTAAAAGATAATTGCATAACTTCTTTAAAATTGAAAAGAAAAGTAATAAAGTAATTTGAAACTTTCAAACTCACCACTGCCTGGTCAGGCCTTCTGTGATCTGGGCCTACCCTGTTGATCCACTGTATTTCCAGCTGTTTTTCAATAAGCACCATCCACACGAGTCAGTATTATTT
The DNA here is from genome assembly GCF_029289425.2 of Pan paniscus. Lineage (NCBI taxonomy): Eukaryota > Metazoa > Chordata > Mammalia > Primates > Hominidae > Pan > Pan paniscus. The sequence goes on along the minus strand of NC_073257.2, from coordinate 45,520,022 downwards.
TCAAAAGGCTTCTATACTTGCAATTTCCTTTCCTGCATTTCTGAATTTGTCATGTTGCTTATCTTGCTCAGAATTTCCTTCATTCTCAAAAGTATGGGTGTGGTACAGATTTTCGGGCAGCAGCATGTAACACTTTAAAGAAAAGTTATGTGTTAATTGAAAAAAGGTTTAATTTTACTCTAGTTGATATAATTTTTATTGTATATGATATCATGGAAAACAGAATGTATGAATAATATAAACAATGAAAATGGAAAATAGTATATAAATCTACCTACCTATTGTTTTTATAGAATGATGCTGTGACATTCTCAACTTAGAGCAGTATAAATATAGATAATGGTTCTCCAACTTTAGCTAGCAACAGAATCACTCAGACAACTTACTAAAACAGATTTATGGACCTGAACCCAGAGCTTCTGATTCAGTAGTTCTGGGGTTGGGGCCTAAGAAACTGCATTTCTTAGAAGTTCCCAGGCAATGCCCATGCTGCTAGCCCAGAGACCACACTTTAAGAAGTCTTAATGGAGACATTCAAAAAGTTCCAATTCACTGGAATTTTGTATTTTGGCATACAAAAAAATGTATATACTTAATATGCCTATGGTTCTTCGAAAAATCAGTCAGTTTTAAATGAGAGGCCAATTTGTAAACCACAACAAAATTAACTTAGTATCATGGAGGAAATAACAGCAAGTCCATTTTAGGCAGAAGACTCATCTTTAAGCTAATGGAAACTAAGATGGAGTCATAAAATATCTCTTGATTTCAATAATCTTTGTTGCAACATTGTTTGTTACATAGAAAAAACTGGAAACAACCAAAGGGCCTATTTAACAGAGGCTCATAAGCTATGATAGATCTAAATATAAAGGACTTAAAAATAATTTGATTGATTTGGATGTGCTGATACGGAAAGACTTTCAAGATATGATACAAGGCTACAGTAACCAAAACAGCGTGGTACTGGTACAAAAACAGACACACCGACCAATGAAACAGAACAGAGGGCCCAGAAATAAAGCTGCACATCTACAACCATCTGATCTTTGACAAACCTGACAAAAACAAGCAATAGGGAAAGGACTCCCTGTTCAATAAATGGTGCTGGGATAACTGGCTAGCCATATGCAGAAGATTGAAACTGGACCCCTTCCTTAAACCTTATACAAAAATGAACTCAAGATGGATTAAAGACTTAAATGTAAAATCCCAAAGTATAAAAACCCTGGAAGACAACCTAGGCAATGCCATTCTGGACAGCAAAGATTTCATGACGAAGATGCCAAAAGCATGGTACTGGTATAAAAGTAAATACATAGACTAATGGAACAGAATAGAGAACCCAAAAATAAAGCCAAATACTTCAGCCAAATGATCTTTGATGAAGCATACAAAAACATAAATTGGGAAAACGACATCCAATTCATTAAATGATGCTGGGAAAATTTGATAGCCACATGTGGAGAATGAAACTGGATCCCTATCTCTCACAATGTACAAAAATTGACTCAAGATGAATTAAAGACTTAAATCTAAGACCTGAAACCATAAAAATTCTAGAAGAAAACCTACATAAAATTCTTCTGGGCATTGGCCTAGGCAAAGAATTTATGACTAAGACCCCAAAAGCAATGATGAGTGGATAAAGAAAATGTGGTGAGTATATATATGTGTGTATATATATGTGTGTGTGTGTGTGTGTGTAGATATGTTGGTGTGTGTGTATATATATAAAAGTTTTATTTATATATGCACATACATATGTGTGTATGTGTGTGTGTGTATGTATATGTATATATATATACATACACACATGTATGGAATACTACTCAGCCATAAAAATACTGCTCAGCCATGGAATACTACTCAGCCATAAAAAGTAACGAAATAATGTCTTTTGCAGCAACTTGGATGGAACTGGAGGCCATTATTCTAAGTGAAGTAATTCGAATCGGAAACCAAATACCACATGTTCTCACTTATAAGTGGCAGCTAAGCTATGTGCACACAAAGGCATACAGAGTGGTATAATGGACACTGGAGGCTCAGAAGGGGAGAGGATGACAGGTGGGTGAGGGATGAAAAACTACCTATTGGGTATAATGCACACAACTCAGGTGATGGGTACACTAAAATCCTAGATTTCACCACCATACAATTCAGCCAGGGGACAAAAGACCACTTGTACCCCCACAAAGCTATTGAAGTAAAAAAAGAGTTAAGTTGCAGAAAAGATGTGTGATTTCTTTTAATAAATAATAATAAATATACATTTTATATTAAATTATATACACATTTATGTTAATATATTTATATATCTTTATAATTGAATATAATTATATATGTACATATAAAAAAATATATATATGACTTTCAGCATAGGATGCATATTACTCTAAACAGGTTTTCTCTTTATGTTATACAAAAAGCTTGAGACTAGTTACCTTCTGAGACAGGATTTGGTGAAGGAAAAGTGATTTTAATTATTAATTGTATACTTTTCTATATCATTTGCATTTTAACCATATATATATATGCATTATTTCTCATTTTAAAATATCAATAATTCATACCTGCTACAATGACTATCATAAGAAAGACAGACAATAACAAATGATGGCAAGGACATAGAAAAATGAGAACATTCACACTGTGCTGGTGGGATGGTAAAATGGTACAGCCACTTTAAAAAGTAGTGTGGCAGCTTCCTAAAAATTAAACATAAATTTCCTACACAACCCAGCAATTCCACTAATAGGTATATATCCAAGATAAATGAAAATATATATCCACAAAAAGAATGTCACATGAATGTTCATAGCAGCATCATTCAAAATAGTCTAAAAGTGAAAACAATCCAAATGTCCACCAGCTGGTGAACGGATAAACAAAATGTGGTACAGACTATTCCATTAATAGAAAAGAATAATGAATGGAACAAAGCTGGACAGAGAATGACTTTGACGAGTTGAGAGAAGAAGGCTTCAGACGATCAAACTACTGCAAGCTAAAGGAGGAAGTTCGAACCCATGGCAAAGAAGTTAAAAACCTTGAAAAAAAATTAGATGAATGGCTAACTAGAATAACCAATGCAGAGAAGTCCTTAAAGGACCTGATGGAGCTGAAAACCACGGCATGAGAACTATGTGACGAATGCACAAGCCTCAGTAGCCAATTCGATCAACTGGAAGAAAGGGTATCAATGATGGAAGATCAAATGAATAAAAAGAAGCGAGAAGAGAAGTTTAGAGAAAAAAGAATAAAAAGAAATGAACAAAGACTCCAAGAAATATGGGACTATGTGAAAAGACCAAATCTACGTCTGACTGGTGTACCTGAAAGTGACAGGGAGAATGGAACCAAGTTGGAAAACACTCTGCAGAATATTATCCAGGAGAACTTCCCTAATCTAGCAAGGCAGGCCAACATTCAAATTCAGGAAATACAGAGAAAGCCAAAAAGATACTCCTCGAGAAGAGCAACTCCAAGACACATAATTGTCAGATTCACCAAAGTTGAAATGAAGGAAAAAATGTTAAGGGCAGCCAGAGAGAAACACCGGTTACCCACAAAGGGAAGCCCATCAGACTAACAGCCGATCTCTCGGCAGAAACTCTACAAGCCAGAAGATAGTGGGGGCCAATATTCAACATTCTTAAAGAAAAGAATTTTCAACTCAGAATTTCATATCCAGCCAAACTAAGCTTCATAAGTGAAGGAGAAATAAAATCCTTTACAGACAAGCAAATGCTGAGAGATTTTGTCACCACCAGGCCTGCCCTAAAAGAGCTCCTGAAGGAAGCACTAAACATGGAAAGGAACAACCGGTACCAGCCACTGCAAAAACATGCCAAATTGTAAAGACCATCGATGCTAGGAAGAAACTGCATCAACTAACGAGCAAAATAACCAGCTAACATCATAATGACAGGATCAAATTCACACATAACAATATTAACCTTAAATGTAAATAGGCTAAATGCTACAATTAAAAGACACAGACTGGCAAATTGGATAAAGAGTCAAGACCCATCAGTGTGCTGTATTCAGGAAACCCATCTCACGTGCAGAGACACACATAGGCTCAAAATAAAGGGATGGAGGAAGATCTACCAAGCAAATGGAAAACAAAAAAAGGCAAGGGTTGCAATCCTAGTCTCTGATAAACCAACAAAGATCAAAAGAGACAAAGAAGGCCATTACGTAATGGTAAAGGGATCAATTCAACAGGAAGCAAGTCCTTAGAGACCTAAAAAGAGACTTAGACTCCCACACAATAACAATGGGAGACTTTAACACCCCACTGTCAACATTAGACAGATCAACGAGACAGAAAGTTAACAAGGATATCCAGGAATTGAACTCAGCTCTGCACCAAGAGGAATTAATAGACATCTACAGAACTCTCCACCCCAAATCAACAGAATATACAATCTTTCCAGCACCACACCACACCACACCTATTCCAAAATTGACCACATAGTTGGAAGTAAAGCACTCCTCAGCTAATGTAAAAGCACAGAAATTATAGCAAACTGTCTCTCAGACCACAGTGCAATCAAACTAGAACTCAGGATTAAGGAACTCACTCAAAACCGCTCAACGACATGGAAACTGAACAACCTGCTCCTGAATGACTACTGGGTACATAACGAAATGAAGGCAGAAATAAAGATGTTCTTTGAAACCAATGAGAACAAAGACACAACATACCAGAATCTCTGGGACACATTTAAAGCAGTGTGTAGAGGGAAATTTATAGCACTAAATGCCCACAAGAGAAAGCAGGAAAGATCTAAAATGGACACCCTAACATCACAATTAAAAGAACTAGAGAAGCAAGGGCAAACACATTCAAAAGCTAGCAGAAGGCAAGAAACAACTAAGATCAGAGCAGAACTGAAGGAAATAGAGACACAAAAAACCCTTCAAAAAATCAATGAATCCAGGAGCTGGTTTTTTGAAATGATCAACAAAATTGACAGACCGCTAGAGCAAGACTAATAAAGAAGAAAAGAGAGAAGAATCAAATAGACGCAATAAAAAATGATAAAGGGGATATCACCACTGATCCCACAGAAATACAAACTACCATCAGAGAATACCATAAACACCTCTACGCAAATAAACTAGAAAATCTAGAAGAAATGGATAAATTCCTCAACACATACATCCTCCCAAGACTAAACCAGGAAGAAGTTGAATCTCTGAATAGACCAATAACAGGCTCTGAAATTGAGGCAATAATTAATAGCTTACCAACCAAAAAAAGTCCAGGACCAGATGGATTCACAGCCGAATTCTACCAGAGGTACAAGGAGGAACTGGTACCATTCCTTCTGAAACTACTCCAATCAATAGAAAAAGAGAGAATCCTCCGTAACTCATTTTATGAGGCCAGCATCATCCTGATACCAAAGCCTGGCAGAGACACAACAAAACAAAAAAAGAGAATTTTAGACCAATATCCCTGATGAACATCGATGCAAAAATCCTCAATAAAATACTGGCAAACTGAATCCAGCAGCACATCAAAAAGCTTATCCACCATGATCAAGTGGGCTTCATCCTTGGGATACAAGGCTGGTTCCACATACGCAAATCAGTAAATGTAATCCAGCATATAAACAGAACAAAAGACAAAAACCATATGATAATCTCAATAGATGCGGAAAAAGCCTTTGACAAAATTCAACAACTCGTCATGCTAAAAACTCTCAATAAATTAGGTATTGATGGGACGTATCTCAAAATAATCAGAGCTATCTATGACAAACCCACAGCCAATATCATACTGAATGGGCAAAAACTGGAAGCATTCCCTTTGAAAACTGGCACAAGACAGGGATGCCCTCTCTCATCACTCCTATTCAACATAGTGTTGGAAGTTCTGGCCAGGGCAATCAGGCAGGAGAAGGAAATAAAGGGTATTCAATTAGGAAAAGAGGAAGTCAAATTGTCCCTCTTTGCAGATGACATGATTGTATATCTAGAAAACCCCATCATCTCAGCCCAAAATCTCCTTAAGCTGATAGGCAACTTCAGTAAAGTCTCAGGATACAAAATCAATGTGCAAAAATCATAAGCATTCTTATACACCAATAACAGACAAACAGAGCCAAATCATGAGTGAACTCCCATTCACAATTGCTTCAAAGAGAATAAAATACCTAGGAATCCAACTTATAAGGGATGTGAAGGACCTCTTCAAGGAGAACTACAAACCACTGCTCAGTGAAATAAAAGAGGATACAAACAAATGGAAGAACATTCCATGCTCATGGGTAGGAAGAATCAATAGAATCGTGAAAATGGCCATACTGCCCAAGGTAATTTACAGATTCAATGCCATCCCCTTCAAGCTACCAATGACTTTCTTCACAGAATTGGAAAAAACTACTTTAAAGTTCATATGGAACCAAAAAAGAGCCCGCATTGCCAAGTCAATCCCAAGCCAAAAGAACAAAGCTGGAGGCATCACGCTACCTGACTTCCAACTATACTACAAGGCTACAGTAAGCAAAGAGCATGGTACTGGTACCAAAACAGAGATATAGACCAATGGAACAGAACAGAGCCCTCAGAAATAATGCTGCATATCTACAACCATCTGATCTTTGACAAACCTGACAAAAACAAGAAATGGGGAAAGGATTCCCTATTTAATAAATGGTGCTGGGAAATGGGGAAACGATTCCCTATTTAATAAATGGTGCTGGCTAGCCATATGTAGAAAGCTGAAACTGGATCCCTTCCTTACACCTTATACAAAAATTAATTCAAGATGGATTAAAGACCTAAATGTTAGACCTAAACCCATAAAAACCCTAGAAGGAAACCTAGGCAATACCATTCAGGACATAGACATGGGCAAGGACTTCATGTCTAAAACACCAAAAGCAATGGCAACAAAAGCCAAAATTGACAAATAGGATCCGATTAAATGAAAGAGCTTCTGCACAGAAAAGAAACTACCATCAGAGTGAACAGGCAACCTACAAAATGGGAGAAAATTTTTGCAATCTACTCATGTGACAAAGGGCTAATATCCAGAATCTACAATGAACTCAAACAAATTTACAAGAAAAAAACAAACAACCCCATCAAAAAGTGGGTGAAGGATATGAACAGACACTTCTCAAAAGAAGACATTTATGCAGCCAACGGACACATGAAAAAATGCTCATTATCACTGGCCATCAGAGAAATGCAAATCAAAACCACAATGAGATACCATCTCACACCAGTTAGAATGGCAATCATTGAAAAGTCAGGAAACAACAGGTGCTGGAGAGGATGTGGAGAAATAGGAACACTTTTACACTGCTGGTGGGAGTGTAAACTAGTTCAACCATTGTGGAAGTCAGTGTGGTGATTCCTCAGGGATCTAGAACTAGAAATACCATTTGACCCAGCAATCCCATTACTGGGTATATACCCAAAGGACTATAAATCATGCTGCTATAAAGACACATGCATGCGTATGTTTATTGTGGCACTATTCACAATAGCAAAGACTTGGAACCAACCCAAATGTCCAACAATGATAGACTGGATTAAGAAAATGTGGCACATATACACCATGGAATACTATGCAGCCATAAAAAAGAATGAGTTCATGTCCTTTGTAGGGACATGGATGAAGCTGGAAACCATCATTCTCAGCAAAGTATCGCAAGGACAAAAAACCAAACACCACATGTTCTCACTCATAGGTGGGAATTGAACAATGAGAACACGTGGACACAGGAAGGGGAACATCACACGCCAGGGCCTTTTGTGGGGTGGGGGGAGGGGGGATGGATAGCATTAGGAGATATACCTAATGTTAAATGATGAGTTAATGGGTGCAGCACACCAACATGGCACATGTATACATATGTAACTGACCTGCACGTTGTGCACATGTACCTTAGAACTTAAAGTATTAAAAAAAAAAAGAAGAATGTGCTGATAGGTGCTAAAACATAGATGAATCTTGAAAACACTACACTATAACTTCTTGTCTGGCATGTAAAGAGCTTGGAAGTCATCTCTTCCATTCACATAGTAAGAAAAAAGCTGACCAAACTTAGATCCATATGAGAATTGAGGTCACAGAGCAAACCACTGCCCCTAAAACTAAAGAAACAGATGAGTAGGTACAGAGGAAAATGGCACAGCCTCTGTGGTAAACAGTATGGTGAGTTCTCAAAAAATTAACAATAGAATTACCACATGATCCAGTAATTCCACTTTCATTTATATACCCAAAAGAGTAGAACAGGAACAAATATTTGTACACCCGTGTTTATAGCAGCATTTGTCAAAATAGCCAAAAGGTAGAGGAAGCCCAAGTGTCAGCTGATGGATGAATAATTAAGCAAAATGTGGTATATACATACAATGTAATATGATTCAGTTAAATAAAGGAAGGAAATTCCAACACATACTACAACATGGATGAATCTTGAAGACATTATGCTAAGTGAAATAAGCCAGCCACAAAGAAATAAATAGGTATGATTACACCCACATAAGGTACTTATAGTAGCTAAATTTATAGAGACAAAAAGTAGAATGATGGTTGCCAGGAACTGGGGGTAGGAGATAAGGAATTAAGTTTAATGGGGAGAGTTTCAGTTTTGCAAGATAAAAAACGTTCTGGAGGTAGACGGTAGTGATAGTTGCATAGCAGTGTGAATGTATTTAATGCGACTAAACTGTACACTTAAAAATGGTTAAAATGGCAAACTTTATGTAATATATGCTTTACTGAAATTTTTAAAATAATTTTAAAAATAAACAATATAAAGTTTTATCTTTAATAAGAATTATTTCTATTTAGTAACAATAGACTTACTATTATTTCTATTTTAATTTCTTCTGTGAATTGCCTACTTATATTCTTTGCCCATTTTCCTGTTAGTTGCCTTTTTTGTTTCATAGAAGCTTTCTGTATAATAGGGTTTTAAAAATCTTTTGATTTTTCTATCAATTCAAGTTTACAGAGAAACTGAAAGAATTCTAGAAGGGATTCCAATCCATTCTAGAATTTATTCAGTTTTATTCTGTCCTTTTTGCTTTATAATGTTCTCTATGTTCATATGTAGATGTATGTGTTATAAACATTATGTACATATATTTATAAACATGATAAATATTTAATACATAAACTATTATTTTTTCTGAACTATAGAGGGGTAACTTGGAAACATAATGTCTCTTTACCCGTAAAACTTTAGTATTTCTTAAGAAATGATAATATATCATCACAACACAATTACCAAAAATAGGAAATTTAACATTGACTCAACTTATCATCTAATTCATAATCCATATTCAAGTTGCATTTGTCATAATAATGTCCTTTATAGATTTTTTTGGACTAAGATTGAATCTAGGACCATGCACTAAATTTGTGGGTTTTTTTAGTCTCTCTTAATCTGGAATAGTTAATTTATATTTCTTTTTGTGTCTTGACCTACATATTTTTAACACCAGTCTGTAGAATATTTTTCAATTTGGTTTTATCTGAAGTTTTCTCATGGTTACTTTCAGGTTATACATCTTCGGGAGGAGTATCCCAGATGTAATGTTGTGTCCTTCTCAATGGGTTATATTTTTTCAAAATATTGTGATGGCAATTTTGATCATTAGATTGTAATGGTGTCTATTATGTTTCTCTACTGTAAAGTACTTTTTTTACTTTTATAAGTAATAGGTAATTTGGGGCAGATACTTAGTTCCCATAAACTCACCCATTAATTTTTTTAAAAATCTATTGCAATTTTCTAACATGATCATTCTTTTTACCTTTATCAGCTGCCATTCTATTGAAAGAAATAGCTTTTCCTTTTTCCTCCCTCTGCTTCCTTCTCCCTTTTTCTCTCCTTTCCTCACCACCACCTCCTTTTCTTCCTTCTTTTAATTTCATATGAGCAGAGCTCATAGATTTTATTTTGTTCAACTATTTATAATCCATTGGTACTATTAATTACTTCGATGGCTAATCTCTTTAATCTCCTTTTATCTACATTTTCACAGCCTGTTTTGTCTTTTTTAATAATTGTTCACATTAAAAAAACAGAGTACCCTCAACTATTTCTAAATTGATTTGTTCATTTTCTCAAATAATTAAGTTTTAAGAACACTTTGTATATATTGAATAACTGTTCTTTATCAGATATGTCTTTTGTAAAGATTTTCTCTGTGGCTTATTCTCTTTTAATGTTTTTACAGAGCAGACATTTTTCATTTTAATGAAGTCTAGCTTATCAATTATTTCTTTCATGATTGTGCCTTTGGTGTCATATCTAAACAGTCATTGACACACCCAAGGACACCTAGATTTGTCATCTAGAAGTTGTATGATTTTGCATTTTCTATTTATGTCAGCCATTGAATAATTCTCTTTTTAAAGAATCCCTGATTCATTTTAATGGAGAATAATATTTAGAAATGTAGATTTGGGTGCTAGGTGTGCTCATTCCTATCGATGTGTCATTGCTTTTAGGTTCTCTGAGCAGGAACAGCTAAAGGATGTGTGCGTTTGTATAAACCTGTGGGTTCATGCAGATATTTTCAACTCTAATTCAATATACTACAGGGTTAATCTACTCATTCCTCTTTCCATATTTAAACTTACCTTTTCCAATAATGGGAAAACATGGTGGCTGTTACCCTTAATGTGTTTGCTTGTTTGCTTGAACTTAAAATGCACAAAAAGGATCACCAAGCCATACAGTGATGAAAACCAAACATATAACTAGAGCTCAATATTTATTTGTAGTTCTCATTCTGGGAGTTGAATTTACATGGAGGAATGAATCTTAGTTATTATAACAGGTGAGTTTTGACAATGCCTGCAGCTGTGTAACCCACAATTTGATTATGTAACAGAACATTGCCATCACTCTAAGAACGTTTCCTCATACTCCTTTCTAATCAAGTTCTATTAGTACACACTCCTTATAGTAAAAAACTGCTAAACAATTTTTCAAAGTAGTTGTACCATTTTACACCCTTACCAGCAATAAGAGTTACTGCACATTCTCATCAACATTTGGTATTGTCACTTTATAACTTTAGCCATTCTCGTGTGTGTGTGTGTGTGTGTGTGTATAATAGGAGTACCTCACTGTGGCTTTAACTTGCTATTCACTGATGACTAATGGTGAATACTGTTTACATGCATTTTCATCATTTGTGTGTCCTTTGTATACCTTCTTTTTGTGTATCTGCTTTTAGAAAAAATACACTCAATTTTTATTTGAGTGTCATTTTAATATTAACATAAAAGTTCTTTACATATTCTGCAGAGAAGTCTATTATAAGCTATATGTATTATAAACACTTTTTCTCCATTCATAGCGTGCTTGTTTGCTTAATGCTGTCTTTTTATGTGTGAAGTTTTTAATTTTGATCAAGTCTAACTATCGAGCTTACTTTAATGGTTACTAATTTATTTCCCATCAGTAAGGTCGCAAACTTATTCTCCTATGTGTGCTTTAAGGTGCTTTATACTTTGGGATTTAAGATTTAGGTACGTGATTCATCTTGATTTCTGTGCATGATTTGAGATAGAATTCAAGGTTTATTTGGTGGTTACACACAAAGCTGTGGAAGTCGTGCTGTATGTGAACTACTCTGCCGTTACTGCAAGTGCATTCCCTTCTTTACTTCTCTTTTGATATCATTTTTTACCTCTTTTCCCATTGACATCTATAAGAATGAGTAGTCTGACATGTTTTTCTTTTAAGTTTTAAGCTTCAGGATTTCCTATGATTCTTTCTATCATTACGGTTAAACATATTTTCCTAATTATTCTTCTAATTTAAATTGTATTTTTTGGCCTTAACTCTCTAATCCAGAGTTTTGTATATATTGTACAACAGGAGTTCGGTTTCTTTTCATTTTAGTTCTTGAACACTTCATCTTTAATCTTTAGAATTTATTTATTAAATATAAATGTATTTAGCTCTCAAAATTTCTGATTTTAATTGCATTATGTAATATATATGTGTGTGTGTATATATATATAAATGTACTTTGGAATTTGATATTTTAATATAGTAAATGATATTGCTGTGTCTCAATACTTTTTTCAGGTCTTGTTATAAGTAGCCGACAATTATAATTACAATTTTTTTTGAAAAAGGCATTGTCCCTTCTTGTTATATTTCTTTCTAAATATTTTATAATTTTTACGGTTTTGAAAAAGGATTTGAATTTCTCCACATCCTTACCAACAGTGGTTATTCTCTTTCTTTCTCTCCTCTCCCCAATCCTGTCCTTTTTTCTTCTAATAATGGCCATCCTAATGACTATGAAGTGGTACCTCATTGTAGTTTTGATTTGCATCTCCCTAAGGATTACTGATGCCATTTTTGTGTCTTCTTCAGAGAAACGTCTGTTTAGATTTTTTGCCCATTTTAAAATCAAGTTATTTGTTTTTGTGCTGTTGAGTTGTAAGTATTCCTTATAAAATTAGGATATTAGCCCCTTATCAGTTATACGGTTTGCAAATATTTTTTTTTTTTTACCAGTCAGTAGTTTGCCTTTTCATTTTGTTAATTGTTTTCTTTGCAGTGTGGGAGGTTTTTTCTTGACACAGCCTTATTTATTTATTTATTTATTTATTTATTTATTTATTTATTTTATTTTTTAGCCTGAGCTTTTGGTATAATATACAAAAAAATCACTGCCAAAGTCAGCATCAAGGATCTTTTCTCCTATGTTCTCTTCTAGGAGTTTTATAGTTTCAGGTCTTACATGTAGGTCTCCTATCCATTTTGAGTTGATTTTTGTGTATGGTGTAAGATAAAAGTTCAATTATATTTTTTGCATATGGAAATCCAGTTTTCCTAGCACCATTTATTGAAGAGACTATTCTTTCCCCATTGCATACACCTGGAGTCCTGGAGTCCTTGTAAAAATTAATTGATCATTGGGCCTGGTGTGGTGGGAGTTCAAGACCAGCCTTGGCAATGTAGCAAGATCCTGTCTCTACAAAAAATTAAAAAAATAGCTGAATGTGGTGGTGTGCACCTGTAGTCTTAGCAATTTGAAAGGCTGGGGCAGGAGGATTGTTTGAACCCAGGAGTTAAAGGTGACAGTGAGCTATGATCATGCCACTGCGTTCTAGCCCAAGTGACAAAGTAGGTCTCTGTCTCAACAACAAAAAAATAGTCTACCATAAACATTTGGATTTCTGGTTTCTCTGTTCCATTGGTCTGTGTTTCTGTTTTTGTGCCATTACCATATGAGTTTGATTACTATAGCTTTGAAATATAATTTTAAATCAGGACATGTGATGCCTCCAATTGTTTTTACCTTTTATCTGTAACTGCTTTGTCTATTCATGGTTTTTTTCGTGGTTTCATACAAATTTTAGGATTGTTTTCTATTTATGTGAATAATACCATTGGAATTTTGATTGGTATTTTGTTAAGTCTGTATTATTGCTTTGAGTACTATGAACATAACAATGTTAATTATTCCCATCCATGAACACTGAATATTTTGCCATTTATTTGTGACTTCTTCAATTTCTTCCATCAATGTTTTCTAGTTGTCAGTGTGCAAATCTTTCACCTCCTTGGTTAAATTAATGCTTAGCTTTTTTATGCTATCATAAATGAAATTATTTCTTTTAAAGTTTCTTTTTCAGTTAGGTCATTATTTGTTTATAGAAATGTATCTGATTTTTGTATGTTGATTTTGTATCCTGCAAAGTTAGCACTTATGTAATGTAGTCTTTAGGGTTTCCCATATATAAGATCATGTTGTCTTCAGAGTATTTTTCTTTCTGATTTGGTTGCAATCCAAATTTGTTTGATTGTCCTTGATAGTACTTCTAGTACTGTGTTGAACAAATAGAACTGGTGAGAGTGGACATCCCTGCCTTGTAGCTGATCTTGGTGGAAAAGTTTTAAGGTGTTCTCTGTTGATTATGATGTTAGCTGTGGGTTTTTTTTTATTATTATACCTTAAGTTCTGGGGTACATGTGCAGAACGTGCAGGTTTGTTACATAGGTATACATGTGGTTTGCTGCACCCATCAACCCATCATCTACATTAGGTATTTGTCCTAATGCTATCCCTCCCCTAGCCCCCCAACCCCCGACAAGCCCCAGTGTGTGATGTTCCCCTCCCTGTGTCCATGTATTCTCACTGTTCAACTCCCACTTATGAGTAAGAACATGCAGTGTTTGGTTTTCTGTTCTTGTGTTAGTTTGCTGTGAATGATGGTTTCCAGCATCATCCATGTCCCTGCAAAGGACGTGAACTCATTCTTTTTTATGGCTGCATCGTATGCCATGGTGTATATGTGCCACATTTTCTTCATCCAGTCTATCACTGATGGGCATTTGGGTTGGTTCCAAGTCTTTGCTATTGTAAATAGTGCTGCAATAAACATACATGTGCATGTGTCTTTATAGCAGAATGATTTATAATCCTTGGGGTATATATCCAGTAGTGGGATTGCTGGGTCAAATGGTATTTATAGTTCTAGATTCTTGAGGAATCACCACAGTGTCTTCCACAATGTTTGAACTAATTTACAGTCCCACCAGCAGTGTAAAAGTGTTCCTGTTTCTCCACATCCCCTCCAGCATCTGTTGTTTCCTGACTTTTTAATGATCGCCATTCTAACTGGCATGAGATGGTATCTCATTGTGGTTTTGATTTGCATTTCTCTAATGACCAGTGATGATGAGCTTTTTTTCATATGTTTGTTGGCTGCATAAACATCTTATTTTGAGAAGTGTCTGTTCATATCCCTTGCCTACTTTTTGATGGGATTGTTTTTTTCTTGTAAATTTGTTTAAGTTCTTTGTAGATTCTGGATATTAGCCCTTTGTCAGATGGATAGATTGCAAAAATTTTCTCCCATTCTGTAGGTTGCCTGTTCACTATGATGATAGTTTCTTTTGCTGTGCAGAAGCTCTAGTTTAATTAGATCTCATTTGTCAATTTTGGCTTTTATTGCAATTGCTTTTGGTGTTTTAGTCATGAAGTCTACCCATGCCTATGTCCTGAATGGTATTGCCTAGGTTTTCTTCTAGGGTTTTTATGGTTTTAGGTCTTACGTTTAAGTCTTTAATCCATCTTGAGTTAATTTTTATATAAAGTGTAAGGAAGGGGTCCAGTTTCAGTTTTCTGCATATGACTAGCCAGTTTTCCCAACACCATTTATTAAATAGGGAATCCTTTCCCCATTGCTTGTTTTTGTCAGGTTCATCAAAAATCAGATGGTTTTACACGTGTGGCATTATTTCTGAGGCCTTTGTTCTGTTCCATTGGTCTATATATCTGTTTTGGTACCAGTACCATGCTGTTTTGGTTACTGTGGCCTTGTAGTATAGTTTGAAGTCAGGTAGCATGATGCCTTCAGCTTTCTTTTTTCTTTTCTTTTTTTTTTTTTTTTGCTTATGATTGTCTTGGCTATGCAGGCTCTTTTTTGGTTCCATATGAAATTTAAAGTAGTTTTTTTACAATTCTGTGAAGAAAGTCAATGGTAGCTTGATTGGGACAGCATTGAACCTATAAATTACTTTGGGCAGTATGGCCATTTTCACGATATTGATTCTTCCTATCCATGACCATGGAATGTTTTTCCATTTATTTATGTTCTCTCTTATTTCCTTGAGCAGTGGTTTGCAGTTCTCCTTGAAGAGGTCCTTCACATCCCTTGTAAGTTGGATTCCTAGGTATTTGATTCTCTTTGTAGCAATTGTGAATGGGAGTTCACTCATGATTTGGCTCTCTGTTTGTCTGTTATTGGTGTATAGGAATGCTTGTGATTTTTGCACATTGCTTTTTTATCCTGAGACTTTGCTGAAGTTGCTTATCAGCTTAAGGAGATTTGGGGCCTGGATGATGGGGTTTTCTAAATATACAATCATGTCATCTGCAAACAGAGACAATTTGACTTCCTCTTTTCCTAAGTGAATACCCTTTATTTCTTTCTCTTGCCTGATTGCCCTGGCCAGAACTTCCAACACTATGTTGAATAGGAGTGGTGAGAGAGGGCATCCTTGTCTTGTGCCGGTTTTAAAAGGGAATGCTTCCAGTTTTTGCCCATTCAGTGTGATACTGGCTGTAGCTTTGTCATAAATAGCTCTTATTATTTTGAGATACATTCCATCAATGCCTAGTTTATTAAGAGTTTTTAGCATGAAGGGCTGTTAAATTTTGTCAAAGGCCTTTTCGGCATCTATTGAAATAATCATGTGGCTTTTGTCATTGGTTCTGTTTGTGTGATGGATTATGTTTATTGATTTGTGTATGCTGAACCAGCCTTGCATCCCAGGGATGAAGCCGGCTTAAACGTGGTGGATAAGCTTTTTGATGCGCTGCTGGATTCGGTTTGCCAGTATTTTATTGAGGATTTTTACATCGATGTTCATCAGTGATATTGGCCTGAAATTTTCTTTTTTTCTGTTTTCTCTGCCAGGTTTTGGTATCAGGATGATGCTGGCCTCATAAAATAAGTTAGGTAGGATTCTCTCTTTTTCTATTGTTTGGAATAGTTTCAGAAGGAATGGTACCAGCTCCTCTTCGTACCTCTGGTAGAATTTGGCTGTGAATCCGTCTGGTCCTGGACTTTTTTTGGTTAATAGGCTATTAATTGCTGCCTCAATTTCAGAACTTGTTATTGGTCTATTCAGGGATTCGACCTCTTCCTGGTTTAGTCTTGGGAGGGTGTATGTGTACAGGAATTTATCCATTTCTTCTAGATTTTCTAGTTAATTTGCGTAGAGGCGTTTATAGTATTCTCTGATGGTAGTTTGTATTTCTGTGGGATCGGTGGTGATATCCCCTTTATCATTTTTTATTGCATCTATTTGATTCTTCTCTTTTTTATTAGTCTGGCTAGTGGCCTATTTATTTTGTTGATCTTTTCAAGAAAACCAACTCTGGGTTCACTGATTTTTTGAAGGGTTTTTCGTGTCTCTCCTTCAGTTCTGCTCTGATCTTAGTTATTTCTTGTCTTATGCTAGCTTTTGGATTTGTTCGCTCTTGCTTCTCTAGTTCTTTTAATTGTGATGTTAGTGTGTCGATTTTAGATCTTCTCTGCCTTCTCTTGTGGGCATTTAGTGCTATAAATTTCCTTCTACACACTGCTTTAAATGTGTCGCAGAGGTTCTCATATGCTCTGTCTTTGTTCTCATTGGTTTCAAAGAACATCTTTATCTCCGCCTTCATTTCGTTATTTACCCAGTAGTCATTCAGGAGCAGGTTGTTCAGTTTCCATGTAGTTGTGTGGTTTTGAGTGAGTTTCTTAATCCTGAGTTCTAATTTGATTGCACTGTGGTCTGAGAGACTATTTGTTATGTTTTCCCTTATTCTGCATTTGCTAAGGAGTGCTTTACTTCCAATTAAGTGGTCAATTTTAGAATAAGTGCAATGTGGTGCTGAGAAAAGTGTATGTTTTGTTGATTTGGAGTGGAGAGTTCTGTAGATGTCTATTAGGTCTGCTTGGTCCAGAGCTGAGTTCAAGTCCTGGATATCCTTGTCAATTTTCTGTCTCATTGATCTGTCTAATATTGACACGGGGTTGTTAAAGTCTCCCACTATTATTGTGTGGGAGTCCAAGTCTCTTTGTAGGTCTCTAAGAACTTTTTTTATGAATCTGGGTGCTCCTGTATTGGATGCACATATATTTAGGATAGTTAGCTCTTTTTGTTGCTTTGATCCTTTTACCATTATGTAATACCCTTGTCTCTTTTGATCTTTGTTGGTTTAAAGTCTGTTTTATCAGAGACTAAGATTGCAATCCCTGGTTTTTTTTTGCTTTCCATTTGCTTGGAAAATATTCCTCCATCAGCTGTAGATTTTTCATAAATGGCCTCTGTTATGTTGAGGAACTTTCCTTCTATACCTATACTATTAAAACTTTCAATAAAGAAAGAATGCTGAACTTTGTCAAACGCTTTTTCTTTGTCAACTGAGATCATCATGGGGGATCATCTGAGATTATCCTGTGAATATGAAGTATCACATTGACTAATTTACCCATGATCAACCAGCCCTACATGTCAGCAATAGATCCCACTTGCTCATGATGTTCAATTTTGTTGTTGTTTTCAATTAAGTTTGATAATGTTTAATTGTTGTTGTTGAATTCAGTTTGATAATGTTTAATTGAGCATTTTTGCATCAATATTCATCAGAGATATTGCTCTGTAGTTTTCTTCTCCTGTGGTGTCTTTCTTTGGCTTACGTCTCGAGGTGATGCTGGCCTCATAAAACGTGTTTGAAAATACTCCTTCTAGTGCGATTTTTTTGGAAGAGTTTAAGAAGCACTGATAATTCTTCTGTGAATGTTTCGTAGTATTCAAATGTGAAGGTGTGAAGCTGTGAAGCCACCTCGAAATGTTCTGACCTTTTTTGTTGAAACGCTTTTAATTACTTCTTCAACCTTTTTATTTGGTATTGGTTTGTCTAAGCTTTCTATTTCTTCCTGATTCAATCTTGGTAGCTTATATTTTTTGAGGAATTTATTCATTTCCTTTATTTTATACAATTTGTTGGCATATAGTTTTTCATACTAGTCTCTTATGATCCTTTTAATTTCTTTGGTATCTACTATAATGTCTTCATTTTCATTTCTGATTTTATTTGAGTTTTTCTCTTCTTTTCTTAGTTTGCCTAGCAAGGATTTTGTCTATTTTTTTTTTTTTTTTCAAAAAAAGCAACTCTTGGTTTTATTGATTTTTTTTTCTATAGTTTTTCTATTCTCTATTCGATTTAATTCTGGTCTAATCTTTATTATTTCTTTCCTTCTGCAAACTTTGGCTTGTTTTTCTTTTTCCAACTCCTTGAGGCATAACATTAGGCTATTTATTTGGAATCTTTCTTCTTTTATAATGTGGTCATTTATTGCTATAAGCTTCCCTCTTAGAATTACTTTTGCTGCTTCCCATAGATTTTGATACGTTGTGATTCTATTGTCATTTGTCTCAATATATTTTTAAGTATTGCTTTTGATTTCTTCTTTCACCTACTGGTTGGTTGTTCAGGAGCATGTTTTAAAACTTCTACATATTTGTAAATTTTCAAGATTCCTTTTGTTTTTAATTTCTAATTTCATACCATTGTTTTCAGAAATAGTATTAGGTATATTCTTGATCTTCTTGAATTTGTTAAGACTTGTTTTATGGCCTAATATATGGTCTATCCTTAAGAATGTTCCATGTGCACTAGAAAAAAATGTATGTTCTGCTGCTGTTGGATGGAAAGTGCTGAAGGTCTTTAGTTTAATTAAGTTCTATTTGCTAATTTTTGTTTTTATAGTGGCTTCCTTGGGGAGACTGTCACCTGCAGATATTGTCTGCAGGTATTAGTTGGGCAAAGTGCAGTGGCTCTCATTCTGGGTAGGCACAGTAGTGGAGTCCATTTCTCAGTGTAAAGGACTTTAAGGATCCTTCTGTTCTAGTTTCCCCATAGTAGTAGATTTACCTGAGGGCATCTCTCTTGGTGTTGAGCCTGACACAGGCCAGAGGCAGCCAAGCAGTGCTGTGTTACAGGGAACAGGTGCTCAGAGTGGCTGTGGAGCTGGGGTCTGGGGCTCAGTGTCTTGTTGAACTGCCAGGACACCTGTGGTGTAGGTCCAGGTTTATTCTTTTAGGTATGGGTGATGCAGCTCTCCCACAAGGCCAAGTACTGTGACTCTGAGGCACTTCCCAGTATCTCAGGCCCAGGATCAGGCATGTTGCTGACTCATCCTGGGTGTTAGGGTGCAGCAATGGCATGGCTCTGGGAAGGAAGAGGTTTTCCAGAGGTTTAGGCCCCAATGAGCAGGGTACAATTGCAATTCAGGCTACAGAACCAATAGGACACAGTGGCAATTCATGCACCAAGAACTCTAAGCCCTGGAGTAATGGGACACAGCAGTGGCGCAGGCTCTGTGAGGTCAGGTGCAGTGACAGCAAGGTCCAAGAATGATGGGGGCACATCTGTGGCTTTGGCCCTGGGGGGTGTGCAGCAGTGCAATGTTGGCTTCACTCCTAGGGAGGTGGGGCACCTCAGCAACTCAGGCTGTAGAGGGCTTTCCCGATCCAGGGAGGCAGGGTGCTGTGCGTGTTCAGTCCAGAGGGTAGGGTGATCAGATCAGATTAGTGTTTCTCTAGGAGGCTGGCCTATGCCCATTTTAAAATTGAGTTCTGTTGTTGTGGTTGAGTTGTAGGAGGTCTCTATATATTCTGGATTATTAGTACCTTATCAGATATGTGATTTAAAAATATTTTCTCCCATTCTGTGGTTTGCCTTTTTCCTCTTGATATTTTCCATTGATGACTGAAAGTTTTTAATTTTGATAAATTCTAACATGTCTATTTTTTTGGACAGCGTGTTTGGTATCATCCAAGAAGTCATTGCCAAATCCAATATATGGTTTTCTCCTATGTTTTCTTCTAAGAGTTTTAAAGTACAGCTCTTAGTTTTAGGTTTTCGGTCTACTTTGAGTTAATTTTTGTATGTGTAAGATAAAGGGCACAACGTCATTATTTTGCATGTGGATATCTAGTTTTCTCAGCATCATATGTTGTAAAGACTATTTTTTCCATACTGACTAGTGTTAGTACTCTTGTAAAAAATCATTTGACCATATATGTGAGGGTTTATTTCTCAGCTCTCTATCCTATTCCATCAGACTATGTGTTTGTCTTTAGGCCAGTACCATACTGTTTTGGTTATTGTAGTTTTGCAGTAAGCTTCGAAATTATGAAGTGTAAGTCTTTCAATTTTGTTCTTTGTCAAGATTATTTTGACTATCGGGTCCCTTATAGGGACAGGGTCTCCAACTCTTGGTCTGTGGCCTATTAGGAACTGGGCCACACAGCAGGAGGTGAGCAGTGGGTGAGCAAGGGAAGCTTCATCTCTGTTTACAGCTGTTCCTCATTGCTGGCATTACCACTTGAGCTCTGCCTCCTGTCAGATCAGTGGCAGCATTAGATTCTCATAGGAGCACAAACCCTATTGTGAACTGCGCATGAGAGGGATCTAGGTTGTGTGCTCCTTATGAGAATCTAATGCCTGATAATCTATCACTGTCTCCCATCACCCCCAGATGGGACCACCTAGTTTCAGTAAAACAAGCTTAGGGCTACCACTGATCCTACATTATGGTGAATTGTATAATTATTTCATTATATATTACAGTGTAATAATAATAGAAATAAAGTGCACAATAAATGTAATGCGCCTGAATCATCCTAAAATCATTCCCCCACCACCATTCCATGGAAAAATTGTCTTCCATGAAACCGGTCCCTGCTGTCAAAAAGGTTGAGGACTGCTGCCTTAAGATTCTGTATGAATTTAAAAAAAAGTATTTGGGATTTCAATAGAGATTGCACTGAATCCTTAGATCACTGAGTGGTACTGATATCTTAACAATATTATTTAATATTCTTAATATTTCCAATGCATGAAAAGTCTAGTTCTGGCTTAGGTGCTTGGAAATAGGCATTTCATGCATTTACTAGCAGAACTATTAGCCATAGTAATTTGAAACGTTTGCTAATATCTATTAAAATTAAAATGATATATACCTTTAATGCACCAACCTCACTTACACGTTCTTTTTTATAGAAATGCAATCACTGTGACATAAATATATATGAACAATGGTATTTATTGCACCATTGTTTGTAGTGGCAAAAAACGATGATAAAATGTTATTCTGTAGAGGAATCGTTGAATAAATTAGGATGCATTCACATCATAGAATATCATGCAGCAGCTTAAAAATGTGACAGATGAAAGAAATTTCTATCAATTTACCGGGGTCAAAAGTGAGGAGGATATAAGCATATAAGCCTGTGGTTATTCAGAACCACAAACCACTGTTTACATATATACTTTTACTTGTTTGAAGAAAGGTTTGGGAAACTATGCCTCACTCATAAGATTGGTTGTTTGAAGAAGGAAGCCCAGAGGTTTGAGGTTGGTAAATAGAGACAATGAGAATATAGCATAAAGTTTTATTTCATATGTCTGTATTGTAGTGATTCTTTTACCTTTATAGGTAGGTTTTCCAATTGTATTGGTCACAGTAGGCAGAGTAAATTCAATAGTTTTTTGGCTTAAGGTAACAACTTTCGAATGCCCTAAAAAAATGAGAACAGTGTTATTAAATTATGTGGTAAATTAAGTAATTTCAACTTTTAAAATGTTAAAATAAATCTTAGTATTCTAAAACACAGTTTCCTTACAACTTTTTTTCAGTAATTTAGATAAAGCAGCTTACCTGACACAAATATTTTCTCTCTGATTTTTTTCTTGCCTGGTATTTGATATTTATAAGAGTGCATTATAAGAGTACAAATCAAGAAAAAGAAAGACTAAAGCAAATTAACATAGGATCAGAAAACCAAATACCACATGTTCTTACTTACAAGAAGGAGTTAAACCTTGGGAAAGCATGGACATAAATATGGGAACAATGAAGTGGAGATCCCTAGTGGGGAGAGAGAGAGGGTCATGGGCTGAAAAACTGCCTATTGGGCACTGTGCTCACTGCCTGGGTGATGGGACCAGTCATATCCCAAACCTCAATGTCATGCAGTATACCCATGTAACAAACCTGCACATATACCCCATGAATCTGAAATAAAAGTAAAAAATATGAAAACAAATAAAGACTAGAAAGGTCATAGATAAAAATGTCAGAGAATGAGCCTTTTTGCAGGACAGTAAAAAATGTGAATATTAAAATGCAAATTTTTAGATAAAGTTTTCATCTCTATATAAAACATTGTATCATTTTATTTAAAAAGAAGTTTATAGTCCCACAATGAGAAATCTAGTGCTATAATTAAGGAGGAGATACTAGAAATGCAATTGTAAAGATACATATTTTGAACACTGCTAAAAACAAAACTATATAATTAAAACTAGTTTCAACACCTGCTTATTTGGAGGAAAAATGCTGACATTAAAAGCAGAAGGTGAAACATTTGAATGGTACTTTCTCAAAGTTAGTAAAATTTTACATTAATATGTTGACTTTCCTCAGTATATTTTTTGCACAGAAATGAAACATTCAATTCTTCCATTCCTTAAGGCAAGTGTTTGCTTGAAAAATGTATATCTGCCATTATTTTTAGATTCAAAGGCCAAATGCTTTCATGAAAAATTTTAAAATATTTTATGCTATTATAGTTTTCATTCAATCCATAAGAGAAGACCATTATTATTCCTCTGTAATCATAAAGCAAGAGTATAGATATTAGACTATTTAGACCATTTATTAATTTTATTCTCCTCTTTGTTTTCTTTAAGCATTATTATTACTGCTTATAATTAGTATATTCTTCAAATAAAAGACTTGGGCTTAGAAAAAAAAACCCAAATTATAGGAAAAACCAGGAGATACATTAATGAAAAGCAGTGTTGTAGGTGATATGAAGTAACAAGTGAACCCCAAATCAATTACATTTATCTAAAATATAATGAACAATGACTAACCCAGCTTGAGAAGCTATAAAAAGCTAGGAGTTCCAACCAACGAAACCCTCCTTTTGAGTCCTAGCCTATCTTGTCAACTTTATTTTGTATCCACTGAAGCCCAGGATTTTGCTTATTATTTTAAACTTTCCTCTTTTGTCATATATAATTTCTAACCATTTTTTCTTCTAGCTCACTGGGAAAGAACATGGATTTCACTTTCTTTGCTTACATTCATTTGCTTTTCCAGAAGCAAGCCCAAATATCTTTTTACTGTTTTCTTTTTCCTTTTATATTGCATGTAGTAAAAAAATAAATAAAAGTAATAGTCAACTTTCTGCATTTCCTATTGATTTTTTACTTAGAACCTTTATGGATAGAAAGTGCCATGGATATTTATTTTAGAGCACAGAATAAATCAAAGAAAAATGATTTACATTTTTTAAAAGGTTCAAACTCTCAGGAGGCTAAGGCAGGAGAACCCAGAAGGTAGAGGTTGCAGTGAGCCAAGATCATGCCACTGCACTCCAGCCTGGGCGACAGAGCAAGACTCCGTTTATAAAAAAATAAAAAAATTCAAACTCAATTAACTGTAGAAAATGTACCAGGGTGATAATTATATAATGATGCCTCTGGAGTGACAGATAAGAATCGAATCTTAGTTCTTAGATATTAATGGAGTTAAAAGCCTAGGTAGATGATAATGAAGGGAAGGGAAAAACTAAACATATGATTTATTTTTCTTCTCACCTATCCTTATGTTGTCTTTCTATTGTATGCTCTCCCTGGGGTTGAATAAAAGAGGGATACATAAATATAAGAAAGAGGTTATAAAATGAGTTTATCTCAGTCATCCACAAAAGCTACAGTAGTCAACAAGACAAGAAGGTGGAGAACAGAAATGGAGCTCCAATTTAGTCATAATGGAGAAGAGGAAGAGAAATGCCAGGGACACTACTCATTGCTAAGAATGAACAAATGTTAGATGCACTTAACTCACAATTTACTTTCATTTATGTTTTGCCAAACTGTTATATGACTAAAGCTATCATAACTTGGTTATTTACATTTAGTTATAGCTTTATTTTAAAAATCACACTGTACACTAAAAATATTAAAAATTACCTGAAGGGAGTTGATTCAGTAAAGGAAGGTGGATGTCTTTAGAAAAGCTTGGACCAGCCCTATATGTTCTATAAATTGCTTTTGAAGGTGCAGTCACATAGGGTGAAGAGTACTCATAAGTTTCCTCTAGAAAAATTTAGAAAATATGTTAGCCATACAATAGATGACATTTGTAATTATTTTTAATACTCACACAGTATATATGCACACAACATCAAAGCATCTAAATATATAAAGCAAACATTTAAAAAAACTGAAAGGATACATAGACTGCAACAAAATTTCAATATCCCCTATTATTGAACAAGAGACAGGTCATCCAGATAGAAAATAAATAAACACTGGAATTGAACTACACATAAGATAAAGCATATTTATCAGACAATTACACAATGTTCTATCCAACAGTAACAGGATACACATTCTTCTCAAGTGCACAAAGAACATTCTCCAGAACAGATCATATGTTAGGCCACAAAAGAGGTCTTAACAATGTAAGATCAAAATTACATCAAATATCAACTAGATATCAGTAACAGGAGAATAAAAAGAAACTTAATAAATCTTTGAAACATTAAACAATATGCTCCTGAAGAACTACTGTGTCAAGAAGGAAATTAAAAAGGGAAATTTAAATATATCTACAGACAAAAGAAAATAAAAACGTAACATACAAAAACTTCATGGGATGCGGCAAAAGTAGTCCTAAGAGGAAAGTTTATAGCATTAAATGTCTACATCATAAAAGAAGAATCAAATAAACAACCTAAAATTACACTTCACAGAAGTAGTAAAAGCAGAACTAAGCATAAATCTACCAGAAGAAAAAAAAATAAAGATCAAAGCAGAAATAAAGAACACAGAGACTAGAAATGATCAATTCCATTTGCCCCAGCCTGCATTCCATTCTGGTATCCTCCAATATCCTGGTTCATTTATTTTTTCATGTATGTTTTTACTGAGAAAATTATAATGCTATTGAAGGGTGAAATAGGTGACCTTACTATATGGATTATTGACTGCCATATTTGCCTTCGTTTCTCCCTGCTGTTTGTTAATGGGAGTGTCTTCTGTGGTCTGTCCCTGTCTCACCACTGTTACATTGCATGTCTCTGTGTGTGTGTGTGTGTGCGTGTGTGTGTGTGTGTGTGTGTTGTCAGAGACAAGTGACATTTCAAAAAAAATCTCTGTATCAAAAGAAGTCATATCATAGAAGCTGCCTCTGAAAATGATTATATATCACAATATCGTGGTCTTTGGCACTGATGCCAAAATTGGATAAGAATTTGTGGGGTCCTGGGAAGAACTGATTCTATTTTGCATGTGGGAGGGCCATGAATATTCTCAATCAGCAGGAACACTGTGGTGGATTGATTTCAGTGACGGTCTCTGTGTTCTTGCCTACTTGTATTGATGTTCTTCCATACTAACTCTGGTCTTAGTTATATGACTTTGGTGAATATGACAAAAGTAAATGAATGTGAGCAGAGACTTCAAAACTGCTCATACATTGAGGCTTGCCCGCATGCTGCTCTTAGAACTTGAAGACTCCTAGCTAGTTGGCTGGATGATGAGAAACATGCAGCCAAGTCACCTCCTGGGCCAGTTATTAAGTTTAGCCGCCAAACCACCCTTCTACACTCTGCTTCATGATACTGGATCTGGGGATTCTGCAGACCACATTTTTGCTTTGCAAAGTAGCTCCAAGGTAGGCCGTGCAAGATAGGCTAGATAGAGGAAATCTGCAAATTTGGAGGAAAAAGGACAGACTTGTTCTTCTCATTTTGTTCCTGGTGGGCTTTGAGAGCTTCCTGTCTCTTTTCAGTTTCTGTGAAGAACATCCTGGTATTGTTTCCTTATCCCAAAAGTAGCAATTCCTCCCATGGCAACAAAGAGTTTGCATTTTTTTCCACCATTTGAAGAACCAGTTTTATTATTCCTCCCCACTTAGAAACTAGCAGTAGATGGCCAGTGCCCCCCGCCTTCAGAAGTAGGGATCCAAGTTCCCCCCTGCAGAATCAGGGACACTAGCATCAACCAATCTATACCCTATGCAGAGGTCTCCTTCAGTTCTGCGTATGGCAATTTCTTTCTGTAATTGCTTCCTCCATGTAACCTTAGACTTCTTTTAATACTTTCAGTTACCAAGTTAACAACTTTATACTTAGTCATCTACTTTTTACATTCTTGCTTTCTCTTTTTCTTTTCTTTTCTTTTTTTTTTTTTTTTTTTTGAGACGGAGTCTTGCTTTTTCGCCATGCTGGAGTGCAGTGGCGTGATCTCGGCTCACTGCAACCTCCACCTCCTGGATTCAAGCGATTCTCCTGCCTCAGCCTCCCAAGTAGCTGGGACTACAGGCACGTGCCACCATGCCCAGCTAATTTTTGTATTTTTAGTAGAGACAGGGTTTCACCATGTTGGCCAGGATGGTCTCTATCTCTTGACCTCGTGATCTGCCTGCCTCGGCCTCCCAAAGTGCTGGGATTACATGTGTGAGCCACCGCGCCGGGCCCTCTTGCTTTCTTTTTGAACAACCAGTAAAGTTTCTATTTACTGAATGGGCCCATTCTACACCATTGTCTCAAACAACAGCCAGCCAACCGCCATACATATAGGTGAATTGATAATTTGACCAAAAATGCATAAGTTAGCCCAGCCAAGACAATCATCAGTTACCTAAGTGGTTACTGTTTTATGCTTTTTTAAGTTTTAGGGTAGATATGGAGTAGTAAAACATTAACAAATATGAAAATAAAAAATTAAAATAAGAGTGAGATATAATTTAGTAACTTTCAGATGGGTATAAATGAAAAAAAAAAAACCCAGCAATCCATATTGCAGATACTTACACACAGAAGAGAATTTTCCCTAAAGATTGCTGATGAAAATGTTAATTTTAATAGCTCTTTAGGAAAGCAATTTGGAAATATCATTTAATGATAAAGATCCATGTATAATTTAATAAGAAATCTCAAGCCTAAAAAGTCAATGCTCTTTAGTAGAATGATTGAATAAAGTGTTCTTACTATGAAGTATCATGCTGCCAATAAAAAGGATGAATTAAAACCATTTTATTTTTACGCTTGTAAGAATTTTCCTAAGATATTTCTGAAAAAAAAGTAAGATGCAAAAAGAGTAAATGAAAAAGCATACTTTAAAACTATTCTAGGTAATTAGATACTGAATTCATATCTACATACATAATTCTTTACCTTTATTTTCAAAGGGTGATAAATTGATCACTTTTGTTGGGAATTTACTTGGTGTAATTCTCCTAGTAAAGATACCTTCTTGACGTTGTACGGACATATCTTTGTTTTTAAATAAGTTCACATCTAAAATAAAATTTTAAAAGAAAAAGTGCATGAATACTCTTGACTATTCACACACTAATCCCATCTCCACGTATTTGTCTTTATTTCTGCCTTGGTAATTTTTCTTCCCACATTTTATTAAATGGCCACTTGTTTATTACTTAAATTTCTGTGTAGTCTCTCATCATTTTCTCTTTCTTGTCTTTGTTCTGCATTCTGTGACAGTATCTTCCTTAATTTCAACCTTTATCCCAACTTTATTTTACTTTGACCAAATGTTCATTTCTATAATTGATCCATAGTCTACATTTAAAAGGATACACTTAGAAAGATAGTTTTGGAGGTCAGAAGTCTATGTATAAGCTACTGGATCCCCCCTGCCCCAATTGAACCAATTTTATTAGATTTATTTTTCATAAATTCTATTGCTATAAAAGTAACATGGATTATTGTAGAAAACATTTATTTAAACAGAGAATTATAAACCTCATATTTTTTAAAATCATTGTCTAGAGGTTTTAAAACTTTCTAGCTAATTTCCCATTGATAATACGAGAGTTTAACTAATTATATGAGAAAATTCATGAAGACATTTGCCCATGAAATATTAACATATAGGTACTGTTATCATTAAAGATTCATACTTAAACCCCAGAGAAGATAAACTGTAAATATTAGACTTAAAATTATTATTCTTACCATAGTGAGTCCTTAGTTGTGTCTTTATCTCACCAATTGTTTTACTTGAACCAATGGCATTTGTCAAGGGTTCTACATCAGTCTCTATAGACATAAAACACATTTCAAAACACTTTGTAAGGTAACCATTTATGTTACATATGTATTTTAGTTCTTTTTTCTTTTGAAATTTCTTTTTCTTTTCTTTTCCTTTTTTTTTTTTAGAGACAGGATCTTGTTCTGTCACTCAGGCTGGAGTGCAGAGGTGTGAACATGGCTGACTGCAGTTTCAACCTCCTGGGCTCAAGTGGTCCCCCGCCTTGGCCTCTCCAAGTAGCTGGGACTACAGGTGTGCACCACCATGCCTGGCTAATTTTTGTATTTTTTGTAGAGACAGGGTTTTGCCGTGTTGTCTTTTGAAATTTCTATATTATTTGCTGATATCTCTGTTACCTTCCTTTTCTTCCTTAAGAATAATTTCCTTTAACTCTAAGAACACACTTATAATAAGTGCTTTGAGGTTTCGTTGGCTAGTTCCAACACCTGGGACTCTCATAAACAGTTATTGTGGCATGCCCTTTTCCTTGGTGTAGGCCACACTTCACTGTTTCTTTGCATGTTAATAATTTTTGCTCAAGATTTGACAGTTTCCATAGTATATTGTAGCATCTCCAGGTACTGATTTCCTCCTCCTCTATCTGGGGCTTGTCATTGTTCTCTCCTTATTTATTTGCATAGCGATGTGACTGGGCTATTGTACTAAAGTCTCTTGCCTGTAGTGTGAAGTGCTACTGCTGCTCTCCAAGGGGCAGAGCCTTGAACATGCATCCAGTACCTTGGATAACATTGGTTTTAGAGGGCCGGCTTCGAATGTGTCTCTTTACCTTATTTCTCTGTTAAGCTGTCTGCCTCTTTTTGTATCACACCAGAGATAAAGAAAATTGTATAACTACATAAAACCCTTACACCAAGATGAAAGCCAGTAATGTAATCTCTGAATTATGTAACACAAATAAAGTACTGTATTGCAGGTGAGATTTTATAAATTTGCCTGACATTTTTATCAAATAGAGGGAATGGATAACCAGTGAAATAATTATGTGTTATACTCCTCTTGTCATCGCAGTCTTCAGCTAGCCTTTGTGCTTTTGCCTTTCTGCTTTTGCTAATTAAATACCACTTTTCAGAAACAAAAGTAAGTAGAATAGCTTTGGAAATGCCTACACTGAGACTACTCTAAGGTAACTGTAACACTGAATTTTTATGCATTACTTTTCAAATGGATGAGTTTTAAAACCAATAATATGCTAATGTTCCACTGATAGTAAATGCTAGAGCTTAATTAAAGGATATTCATGATGAATTTTACCTATGTAACACTAACATGTAGGCACTATTGTCATTAAATGTCTATACTTAGTTTAACTCAGGGAACATAAATAGGTCACAAATATTAGACTCAAAAATTCTTTTTCTTACCCTGGTGACTCTTTAATTGTGCACTGATTGGTCCCTTTATTATATCTCTTCCAATAGCATCTTTTAAGAGTTCTTTATCAGTCTCTATAGAATTAAACAGATTTCAAAATACTTTATAAGGTAAACATTACCATACATGTGTATACGTGTGTGTTTAACTAATTATAGAAGGATATTCATGAAGAATTTCACCAATGTAACACTATGATATAGGTACCTATGTAATAATAACATGTAGACACTGTTGTCATTAAAGGTCTATACTTAACTCAGGGAACATAAATAGGTCACAAATATTAGACTCAAAAATTCTTTTTCTTACCCTGGTGACTCTTTAATTGTGCATTGATAGTCCCTTTATTATATGTCTTCCAATAGCATCTTTTGCTATGGAAAGTACTATGATACAAGTACTGTTGTCATTAAAGGTCTATACTTAATTTAACTCAGGGAATATAAATAAGCCTAAATATTAGACTTGAAAAATTCTTTCTCTTACCTCGGTGACTCTTCAGTTGTATAGTGATTGGCCCTATTATTATACCTCTTCCAATAGCATCTGCCAAGAATTCCTTATCAGTCTCTATTGAAATAAAACAGATTTCAATATATTTTATAAGGTAAACATTACCATACCTCTGTGTGTATCTGTGTGTGTGTGTGTGTGTGTGTGTGTGTGTGTTTAATTATGGAAGGGTATTCATGAAGAATTTTACCTGTGTATACCAACATATAGGTACTATTGCCATTAAATGTCCACACTTAACTCCAGGAATATAAATAAACCATAAATATTAGTCTTGAAATTGTTTTTTCTTACCTGGGTGCCTTTTTAATTGTGTCGTGGTTGACTCCTTCATAAGACCTCTTCCAGTAGCATAGGCAAAGAAGTTCTTATCAGTCTCTATAGAAATAAAACAGATTTCAGTATATTTTGTAAGATTATCATTACCATACTTGTGTGTGTTTGTGTGTTTAATTATAGGAGGATATTCATGAATAATTTTACTTATGTAACACTATAATATAGGTAGTTTTGTTATTAAAGGTCTATACTTAATTTAACCCAGGGAATATCAATCAGCCATAAATATTAGATGTGAAAAATTCTTTTTCTTACTTTGGTGACCCTTTAGTTGTGCATTGATTGATCCCTTTATTATACCTCTTCCAGTATCATCTGCTAAGTGTTCCTTATCAGTCTCTATATAAATAAAACAGATATCAATATATTTTGAAAGGTAAACATTACCATATCTGAGTATGTGTATGTGTTTAATTATAGGAGGATATTCATTTAGAATTTCACCTATATAATACTAACATATTGGTACTATTGTCATTAAAGGTTCATACTTAATTTAACTCCAGGAATATGAATAAACCATAAATATTAGTCTTGAAAAAAATTTTTTTTACCTTGGTGACATTTAAATTGTGTTTTAATTGACCCCTTTATTATACCTCTTCCAATAGCATCTGCTAAGAGTTCCTTATTAGTCTCTATAGAAATAAAGCAGATTTCAATGTATTTTATAAGGTAAACATTTTATGTGTGTGTGTGCATGTGTAGTGCACATGTGAGTTTTTATTATTATAGTAGAAGAGTCACAACATGTCTTATTGCAGTAAGCATCACAAAACAGAATTCGAAGGGCTATTAGAAATCATATAAGCCTATTATATTGAAGTTCAGAGATGCTTCATGATTTGAACAAGACCACATCAAGATAATGACAAAATTGATGTACAAACTGACACTTTATAATTCCTTAACCACTGACTTTACCATATAATGCATCTCTTATGCAAACTAAAATTATCTTAGAAAGTTTATGATGATAATATAACCTTAAATTTACACCAAGAGCACTATCTACTGTGGGATGTACCTGGTGAGATAAAACATAACATTTTTAAAAATAGGTCAATTTGCAAACCATGGTCTCCACAGTCACAGAGAGTTATTGTGGGGCAAAGTACTTCGATTTGTTCATAAAGACTTCATGTCATTTCTAAGATTTGTAACTATAAATCAAGTATGTATCAATAATGTAGAAAAATAATTAGATATTTTGTGGAATATGAAAATGTGACTTTCATATCTTCTTGAGTTTGTAGACTTTGTACCTAGGGAGGATGAAGTAAGTAAACTTGTAGCAGCATAAGCATTGAGACTGCATTCCTTTCCACTGGAGTTTTTATGTGATTTGAATTTTTTGCTTCATTTGAAAACTACTGACTAGGTCATATAACAGGAAAAATACATGAAAGTTATGAAAGGAGAGTTCATATTGAACAGGGACAATTAGAATGGGTGACTTGGGTCAACTGGTGAACCTAATATTTTGTGAGAGAAAGTTGTTTATAGCAGACTATATAACTAAAGTTGGAAACCTATAATGACCCAGATACCATAGAGTGGAAGTTTTGCTCTGAAGAAATGTCTGAGCTCTTGAATAAATGTTAAGTATTACAGTGTAACATTTGAAGCCCAAATATACCACCAGTGAAATCTAAACCAAAGTATGGACCAGCTGAGGCATCATTACCAAAATGAACCGAGACACATAAGAATATATTTTCCATAAGTACACAGCTATATTTTGTGAACATAAGCACATCTATAGAAACATAAAAATAGGGAATATGAGCAGTCATATAGCCTCTCCGATTATTACTCCAACTAGCACACATAAGAAGGAATGGTTCATTTCAAGTGAGTATGCAAAGATTCTTAGATAAGCAGAGAGGCAACAAGAAGAGCATTTTAGGGGAGATAAGGTTAAGCATTTAGGAAGAGAATCTATGTGCTAAAGTAATTTACAATCTAGTAACATTCATGTTTCCTCCCTCACAGTATCCTCTCATTGCTTTAATTCTTTTTAAATATGATCCTGCCTGGAATTCACTGAGATATTTTTACAAAATAAATAACATACCATGCTATATGCCTATGTAAAGTGTTCGATTCAATGTTTTTTAAGATGTTCACATATTTGTGTAGCTCTGATCACAGTCAATTTTAGATTCTACTTGAGTTTATACTAATCAAATTCCAGTGAAGTACAGAAATATTACTCCCATATAGCATTATTCCTTCTTCAACATTTTTGCACTACTATTATGTATATTACTACTATATATAAAAGACATTGTTATAATTGTTGTTATGATTAATTATTTATATAATACTGTGCCTTTTAATTAAGCTAAGAAAGAAGAGCAAGTACATATTTTTAGTGTTTACTATACTAACCTTCTTATTTATATATTTTTTTGCATTTGTTCCGGTGGATTTGAGTTACTGTCCAGTGTTATTTTATTTTTTAAATTTTTTTAAAAAATTTATTTTTTTATTTCAATAGGTTTTTGGGGAACAGGTGGTGTTTGGTTTCATGATTAAGTTCTTTAGTGGTGATTTGTGAGATTTTGGGGCACCCATCACCTGAGCAGTGTACACTGTACCCAATGCATAGTCTTTTGTCCCTTGCCACCCCCTACTCTTTCCCCAAGTCCCCAAAGTCCAACATACCATTCTTATGCCTTTGCATCCTCATAGCTTAGCTCCCACATGAGTGAGAACATACAACGTTTGGTTTTCCATTCCAGAGTTAGTTCACTTATAATAATAGTCTCCAATTCCATTCAGGTTGCTGCAAATGCCATTATTTTGTTCCTTTTTATGGCTGAGTAGTATTCCATAGTATATACACACCACATTTTCTTTATCCATTCATTGATTGATGGGCATTTGGGCTGATTCCATATTTTTGCAATGGCAAATAGTACTGCTATAAACATATGTGTGCAAGTATATTTTTGTATAATGATTTCCTTTCCTCTGGGTAGATACCTAGAAGTGGGATTGCTGGATCAAAGGGTAGATCTACTTTTAGTTCTTTAAGGACTTTCCACACTGTTTTCCACAGCGGTTGTACTAGTTTACATTCCCACCAACAGTGTAAAAATGTTTCCTTTTCACTGCATCCATGCCAACATCTGTTATTTTTTTATTTTTTGATGATGGCCATTCTTGCAGGAATGAGATGGTATCGCATTATGGTTTTTATTTGCATATCCCTGATAATGAGTGATGTTGAGCATTTTTCCATATGCTTGTTGGCCATTTGTATATCTTCTTTTGAGAATTGTCTATTCATGTCCTTAGCCCACTTTTTGATGGGATTTTTTTTTCTTGCTGATTTGAGTTCTTTGTAGATTCTGGATATTAGTCCTTTGTCGGATATATAGATTGTGAAGATTTTCTGCCACTCTGAGGGTTGTCTGTTAACTCTGCTGATAATTTCTTTTGCTGTGCAGAAGCTTTTTAATTTAATTAAGTCCCATCTATTTATCTTTGTTTTTGTTGCATTTGCTTTTGGGTTCTTTGTCATGAAGTCTTTGCTTAAGCTAATGTCTAGAAGGGTTTTTCCAATGTTATCTTCTAGAAGCTTATGATTTCAAGTCTTAGATTTATCTTTGATCCATCTTGAGTTGATTTTTGCATAGAGAGATGAGGATCCAGTTTCATTCTTCTACATGTGGCTTGACAATTACCCCAGCAACATTCGTTGAATACAGTGTCCTTTCCCCACTTCGTGTTTTTGTTTGTTTTGTCGAAGATCTGTCAGCTGTAAGTATTTGGCTTTATTTCTGGGTTCTCTATTCTGTTCCATTGGTCTATGTGTGTATTTTTATACCAGTACCATGCTGTTTTGGTGACTATGGCCTTATAGTTTGAAGTCGGTAATGTGATCCCTTCAGATTTATTCTTTTTGCTTAGTCTTGCTTTGGCTATGTGGGCTTTTTTTGGTTCCATATGAATTTTAGGATTGCTTTTTCTAGTTCTGTGAAGAATGATGTTGGTATTTTGATGGGAATTGCATTGAATTTGTAGATTGCTTTTGGCAATATGGTCATTTGTTTGTGTCGTCTAGGATTTCCTTCAGCAGTGTTTTGTAGTTTTCCTTGTAGAGGTCTTTCACGTCCTTGGTTAAGTATATTCCTACCTTTTTTTGTTTTTTGTTTGTTTGTTTTGGCAGCTATTGTGAAAGGAGTTGAGTTCTTGATTTGATTCTCAGCTTGGTCGCTGTTGGTGTACAGCAGCACTACTGATTTGTGTATATTAAGTTTGTATCCTGAAACTTTGCTGAATTCATTTACGAGTTCTGGGAGCTTTTTGGATGAGTCTTTAGTGCTTCCTAGGTATATGATCATATCATCAGCAAACAGTTACAGTTTGATTTCCTCTTTACCAATTTGGATGCCCTTTATTTCTTTTCCTTGTCTGATTGCTCTGGCTAGGACTTCCAGTACTATGTTGAACAGAAGTGGTGAGAGTAGGCATCCTTGTCTTGTTCCAGTTTTCAGGGGGAATGCTTTCAAAACCCGTTCAGTGTAATGTTGGCTGTTGGTTTGTCATAGATAGCTTTTATTACCTTATGTTATGTTCCTTTTATGCCGATTTTGCTGAGGGTTTTAATCATAAAGCGATGCTGGATTCTGTCAAGTGCTTCTTCTGCATCTATTGAGATATCATGTGATTGTTGTTTTTAATTCTGTTTATGTGGTGTATCACATTTACTGACTTGCATATGTTAAACCATCCCTGCATACCTGTTATGAAACCCACTAGATCATGGTGGATTATCTTTTTGATATGCTCTTGGATTTGGTTTGGTAGTATTTTGTTGAGGATTTTTTCATCTATGTTCATCAGGGATATTGGTCTGTAGTTTTCTTTTTTTGTTATGTCCTTCCCTGGTTTTGGTATTAGGGTGATACTGGCTTCATAGAATGATTTAGGGAGGATTCCCTCTTTCTGTATCTTTTGGAATCACCTCAGTAGGATTGGTACCAATTCTTCTTTGAATGTCAGATAGTACAGCCGTGAATCCCTTTGGTCCTGAACTTTTTTTGTTGTTGGCAATTTTTAAATTACCATTTCAATCTTGCTGCTTGTTATTGGTCTGTTCAGAGATTCTATACCTTCCTGGTTTAATCTAGGGGGATTGTATATTTCCAGGAATTTATTCATCTCCTCTAGGTTTTCTAGTTTATATGGGTAAATGTGTTCAGAGTAGCCTTGAATAATGTTTTATATTTCTGTGGTATAAGTTGTAATAACTCCTGTTTCATTTCTAATTGAGCTTATTTGGATCTTCTCTCTTCTTTCCTTGGTTAATCTTGCTAATGGTCTATCAATTTTATTTATCTTTTCAAATAACCAGCTTTTTGTTTCATTTATCTTTTGCATTTTTTTGTTTCATTCTTGTTTAGATCTGCTCTGATCTTTGTTATTTCTTTTCTTCTGCTGGGTTTGGGTTTGGATTGTTCTTGTTTCTCCAGTTCCGTGAGGTGTGACCTTAGATTGTCTATTTGTGCTCTTTCAGACTCTTTGATTTAGGCATTTAATGCTATGAACAGTTCCTCTTAGCAATGCTTTTGCTGTATCCCAGAGGTTTTGATAGGTTGTGTCACTATTATTGTTCAGTTCAAAGAATTTTTAAATTTCCATCTTGATTTCATTGTTGACCCAATGATCATTCTGGAGCAGGTTATTTAATTTCCATGTATTTGCATGATTTTTAGGGTTCCTTTTGGAGTTGATTTCCAATTTTATTCCACTGTGGCCTGAGAGAGTACTTGATATAATTTTGATTTTCTTAAATTTACTGAGACTTGTTTTGTGGCCTGTCATATGGTCTATCTTGGAGAATGTTCCATGTGCTGATGAATAGAATGTATATTCTGCAGTTGTTGAGTAGAATGTTCTGTAGATATCTGTTAAGTCCATTTGTTGTAGGGTAGAGTTCAAGTTCATTGTTTCTTTGTTGACTTTCTGCCTTGATGATTTGTCTAGTGCTGTCAGTGGAGTATTAAAGTCCCCCACTATTATTGTGTCATCTCATTTCTTAGGTCTAGTAGTAATTGTTTTATAAACTTGGCATTTCCAGTGTTAGGTGCATATACATTTAGAATTGTGATATTTTCCTGCTGGACTAGCCCTTTTATCATTCTATAATGTCCCTCTTTGTCATTTTTAACCGCTGTTGGTTTAAGGTTTGTTTTGTCTAATATAAGAACAGCTACTTCTGCTTGCTTTTGATGTCCATTTGCACAGGACATCTTTTTCCACACCTTTACCTTAAGTTTATGTGAGTCTTTATGTGCTGAGTCTCCTGAAGACAGCAGAAACTAGGTTTTTCTTATCTATTCTGCAGTTCTGTATCTATTCTTATCTATTCTGCCATTCTGTGCAGCATTTAGTCACTTTTGCTGCTTTTAAGTGCAGCATTTAGGTCACTTATATTCAATGTTAGTATTGAGATGTGAGGTACTATTCCATTCATCTTACCATTTGTAGCCTGAATACCTTTTTTTCTCCCCACTGTATTAATGTTATAGGGGTCCTGTGAGATTTATGTTTTAAGGAGGTTCTATTTTGGTGTATTTTGAGGGTTTGTTTCAAGATTTAGAGCTCCTTTTAGCAGTTCTTATAGTACTGGCTAGGTAGTGGCAAATTATGTCAGCATTTGCTTGTCTGGAAAAGACTGTATCTTTCCTTCCTTTATGAAGCTCAATTTCACTGGATACAAAATTTTTGGCTGATAATTGTTTTATTTAAGGAGGCTAAAAATAGGACCCCAATTCCTTCTAACATGTAGGGCTTCTGCTGAGAAGCCTGCTGTTAATCTGACAGGTTTTCCTTTATAGGTTACCTTATGCTTTTGCCTCACAGCTCTTAAGATTCTTTACTTTATCTTGACTTTAGATAACCTGATTACTATAGGCCTACATGATGATCTTTTTATGATGAATTTCCCAGGTGTTCTTTGAGCTTCTTGTGTTTGGATGTCTATATCTCTAGCAAGGTTGGAGAAGTTTTTCTTGATTATTCTCACAAATATGTTTTCCAAACTTTTAGATTTCTCTTCTTCTCAGGAACTCCAATTATTCTCAGGTTTGAACATTTAACATAGTCCCAAACTTCTTGGAGTCTTTGTTCATTTTTGAAAATTCTTGTTTCTTTGTGTTTGATGGATTAATTCAAAACCCTTGTCATCGAGCTCTGAAGTTCTTTCTTCTGCTTGTTCAGTTCTATTATGGAGACTTCCCAGTGCACTTAGCATTTCTCTAAGTGTGTCCTTGAACCAGGAAGAGAGGCATCACCAGAAATCAACCTTGGCAGCACTTTGATTTTGAAGTTTTAGTGTTCAGAACTGTGAGAAAATCAATTTCTGATGTTTAAGGCACCCAGTGCAGTATTTTGTTCTGGCAATCTGGGCTTATTGTCACCATACCCCCTTTATGCTTTAATTATGGTTTCCTTGAATTCTCTGAACCTATTTATTTTTATTATTTTTATATGCATATTTGTATTATACTTTAAGTTCTAAGGTACATGTGCACAACGTGCAAGTTTGTTACATATGTATACATGCGCCATGTTGGTGTGCTGCACCCATTAACTCATCATTTACATTAGGTATATGTCCTAATGCTATCCCTCCCCCCTCCCCCCACCCCACAACAAGCCCCAGTGTGTGATGTTCCCCTTCCTGTGTCCACGTGTTCTCATTGTTCAATTCCCACCTATGAGTGAGAACATGCAGCGTTTGGTACTTTGTCCTTGTGATAGTTTGCTGAGAATGATGGTTTCCAGCTTCATCCACGTCCCTACAAAGGACATGAACTCATCATTTTTTATGGCTGCATGGTATTCCATGGTGTATATGTGCCACATTTTCTTAATCCAGTCTATCATTGTTGGACATTTGGGATGGTTCCAAGTCTTTGCTGTTGTGAATAGTGCCGCAATAAACATACGTGTGCATGTGTCTTTATAGCAGCTTGTTTTATAATCCTTTGGGTATATACCCAGTAATGGGATGGCTGGGTCAAATGGTATTTCTAGTTCTAGATCCCTGAGGAATCACCACACTGTCTTCCACAATGGTTGAACTACTTTACGGTCCCACCAGCAGTGTAAAAGTGTTCCTATTTCTCCACATCCTCTCCAGTACCTGTTGTTTCCTGACTTTTTAATGATCGCCATTCTAACTGGTGTGAGATGGTATCTCATTGTGGTTTTGATTTGCATTTCTCTGATGGCCAGTGATGATGAGCATTTTTTCATGTGTCTTTTGGCTGCATAAATGTCTTCTTTTGAGAAGTGTCTGTTCACATCCTTTGCCCACTTTTCGATGGGGCTGTTTGTTTTTTTCTTGTAAATTTGTTTGCGTTCTTTGTAGATTCTGGACATTAGCCCTTTGTCAGATGAGTAGATTGCAAAAATTTTCCTCCATTCTGTAGGTTGCCTGTTCACTCTGATAGTAGTTTCTTTTGCTGTGCAGAAGCTCTTTAGTTTAATTAGATCCCGTTTGTCAATTTTGGCTTTTGTTGCCATTGCTTTTGGTGTTTTAGACATGAAGTCCTTACCCATGCCTATGTCTTGAATGGTATTGCCTAGGTTTTCTTCTAGGGTTTTTATGGTTTTAGGTCTACCATGTAAGTCTTTAATCCATCTTGAATTAATTTTTGTATAAGGTGTAAGGAAGGGATCCAGTTTCAGCTTTCTACATATGGCTAGCCAGTTTTCCCAGCACCATTTGTTAAATATCTGAACCTATTTATAATAACTGCTTTGTAGTCTTTGCCAAGTCTAACAGAGTAAACAGACAACCAACATACAATGAACTCAAACAAATTTACAAGAAAAAAACAACCCGATCAAAAAGTGGGTGAAGGATATGAACAGACACTTCTCAAAAGAAGACATTTATGCAGCCAAAAGACACATGAAAAAATGCTCATCATCACTGGCCATCAGAGAAATGCAAATCAAAATCACAATGAGATACCATCTCACACCAGTTAGAATGGTAATCATTGAAGTCAGGAAACAACAGGTGCTGGAGAGGATGTGGAGAAATAGGAACACTTTTACACTGCTGGTGGGACCGTAAACTAGTTCAACCATTGTGGAAGTCAGTGTGGTGATTCCTCAAGGATCTAGAACTAGAATTTTAGAATAAAAACTGGATATTTTGGATATTTTGGATGATATTGTAGAAAAATCTAGATATTGATTTACTCATCATATTTTAAAACTTGCTGTTTGCTTTTTAGTGATTTCTTTTGACTCTTTTACTACATTATCTTTCTCCACAACAAGAAGATTCTAATATTGTTCCTCTGGGAGCACTGCTTTTGGTATGCACACTGCCACTTTTGAATGACAGTGGTTTCAGGGGGCTCTCTTTAATGGCCTCTTTCCCGTATTTCTCTGTTAAGCTCCCTGCCTCTTTCAGTATCTCACCAAAGATCAAGGAAAAAGATGCCTAACACTGTTATTCCAGAACTAAATTTAGTTGTGTAATCACTGAATTGTGGAACACAACTGAATAACTTTACTGTAGCTGAGATATTGTAAATTTACCTGACATTTTTATCAAATAGAGAGAATGGGTAACCAATAAAATGACTGTTATACTCCTCTTCTTATCACATTCACAAGTTAGTCTGCATGCTTTTACAAATTTAAGGCAACTTTCCTCTCTAAGCCAGAAATATAAAATGATAAGTACAGCATTTGTTTTCATTTTTTTCAACTTTCATTTTAAGTTCAGGGTACAAGTGTAAGTTTGTTACATAGGTAAACTTGTGTCATGGGGGTTTGTTGTACAGATTATTTCATCACCCAAGTATTAAGCCTAGTACCCATTAGTTATTTTTCCTGATCCTGTCCCTCTTTCATCCTCCACTCTGCAAAAGGCCCCAGTGTTCGTTGTTCCCCTCCATGTGTCCATATGCTCTCATCATTTAGCTCCCATTTATAGGTGAGGACATGCAGTATTTGGTTTACTATTCCTGTGTTAGTTTGCTAAGGATAATAGCCTCCAGCTCCATCCATGTCCTTGCAAAAGACATGATCTTGTTTCTTTTTTATGTCTGCATTGTATTCTATGGTGTATATGTACCAACTTTTCTTTATCTAGTCTATTACTGATGGGCATTTGGGTTGATTTCATGTCTTTGCTATTGTGAATAGTGCTGCATTACATAAGGGTAAAGGTTCAATTCAACCAGAAGATCTAAGTATCCTAAATATAAGCATCTAACACATCAGCACACAAATTCATAAAGCAAGTTCTTAGAGACCTTCAAAGAGACTTAGGCTCCAACACAATAATAGTGGGAGACTTTTAGACAGATAATTGAGACAGAAAATTTTATCAGAGATATTCAGGACCTGAACTCAGCATTGAATTAAAGTATAGCATTTGAAATAATAGCATCAAGCACATATTTAGGTCACAACAGCCTTGCATTTTTATGGATTACTTTACCAGTAAATGAGTTCTAAAACTAATCATATCTAACTAATGTTCCATTGATAGCAAATACTAGAGTTCCACAAATTACAGGAGGAAATTCATGAAGATATTTTCGCATGTAATGATAACTTACAGCTACAGTTGTCATCAAAGATCCATATTTAACTTCAGAGCTAAATAAGCCATTAACAGGAGACTTGAAAAATTCTTGTTCTTACCTGCATGACTATTTGACTGTATGTTGATTAGATGCTTTATTATATCTTTTCCATTAACACCTTTCAAGTGTTTTAAGACAGTCTCTATAAAAATAAAACAGATTTTCAAAACGCTTTGAAAGGTAAATTGTAACATATGTCCGTGCTGTGTGTATGTGATAGTATATTTGTATGTATGAATAGTAATA
The DNA here is from genome assembly GCF_029289425.2 of Pan paniscus. Taxonomy (NCBI): domain Eukaryota; kingdom Metazoa; phylum Chordata; class Mammalia; order Primates; family Hominidae; genus Pan; species Pan paniscus. Next base: position 45,478,236 of record NC_073257.2, on the reverse strand, counting down.
ACTTAATTAGCATCAGTCATTAAAGAAGATGAATTAGTAAAAAAAAAAGCCCTGGACTGCAGAATTACAAAGCCTTAGAATTGGAAGCATTCTTAGCAATCATATAAGCCTAGAGAAGTTTAGTGATTTGAACAAAATCAGATATACAGTTAACTATAAAACTTATACAGAAATAGATGTTTGTTACTCCTTAACCAGTGCTTTCTTCCATACAATGCTGCCTCTTCTCCAAACTGAAATTATCCTAGAGAGTTTATGATAAGAATATAATTTTTAAACACATTCATACTTCATACAAGCATATCCATACACCAGGTATGGATATACCTGGTGAGGTGGAATATAATTTTATTCACAAGTCAACTTGTGAACTATGGTCTTTATAGTCACAGAAAGTTAACCATCAGGGAGAAATTCTCTGATTCTTCTAAGAATATTTTAGCCCCTTTTTATGTTATGTAACTACAAATTATGTGACAGCAGTGATTATTGTGGACTGGTAGAATGTGCCCTCTCAGGTCCATTTAGAATGTAGACTTTGTAGATGGGGAGGAAGAAATGGGTAATTTTGCATTCCTATCAGCACTGAGTTTGGATCCCTTTCCCTTTGAGTTTTGATATGATTTGAACTTTTTGCTTGCTTTTGAAACAACTGCTAGGGTCAATGACAGAAAAATGAAATCAAAATTAATAAAGGGAATTCATATTAAAAATCAAATAATCTGGATTTATGAAGCTTTGCCATCTACCGGGCCTCAAGTTTTGTGGGTGAAATTGGGTCTTAGCAGAGCATGTGTCTGTAGTGTGAAAACTGCAGTGACCCAGACATCATAGAGTAGAAGTTTTGCTCTGGAGAAATGGTTGAGTCCATGAATAAATTTTAAAGCTGCAAATGACCCATTGGTACATCCCATATGTACCACCATTACAATCTGTATAGAAATAGGAACAATTTAGGGCATTATCTCCAAAATGAAAGGATACATCAGATTGACAGAATAAGTTATTAATTTGATTAAAATATTTCGTGAAAATGATGACCTACAGCAACAACAACAACAACAAAAACCTGGGGAACATTAGCAGACATATTTTAACCTCTTTAGTTATTTCCCTAACTGGTATAAGCAAGGAGTACTAATTCATTTGAGTTAGATAAGCAAAAGTTTCTTAGATCAGTAATGAGTATTTGAGGACAGATAGGTTTAAGCACTAAGAATACAAAATTATGTGCTAGAGAAATATAATTCAGTAAGATTCACAATTTTCCTTCTTCGTAACATCCTCCCAGTACTTTACATCTCTTTTTGAAACTGTTACACATGGATTTTATTGAGCTTTCTTTTTTTTTTTTTAAAAAAAGGGTAATATATCATACAATTTGCCCTTGTAAAGCATCTAATTCAAATATTTTTAATATATTCACAGTTGTTAAACCATCATCACAGTCATTTTTAGAATCTACTTCACATTTATTCTAATTAATTTCCAGTAAACTATACAAGGATTACTGCTATATTTTCTATTCCCTCTTCCTGACATTTGTACTGTTGTTACACCTATAAATATTAAAACCATTGTTATAATTATTTCTCTATATAACTTTATGCCTTTTAAAGAACTGAGAAAAGAAAGAAGAACAAGTACATATTTATAATGTTTGTTATATGAACATTCTTGTTTATAGTTTCTGGTTCTTTTTATTATTTCCTGTGGATTTGAGTTACCATCTATTGTCATTTTCTTACTCCAGCATACTATTGCTCCCAGCCATTTCCTTTGTGCTGCTATTGTCAAATATATTGCATGCCTATTACATGTCTATTATGTGATAGGCCCCAAAATACAGTTACATATCAAATTTATATATCTATATATGGTACCACACAATTACATTTTAAATCAATTAAGAGAAGAAAAGAACAAAATATGCATTTACATAATATTATGTAATAGAATTATTTCACTAATGCTGTTGTTGAAAAAATTATGATGTGAGGAAACTTGTTTTCAGCCTGAGGAACTTTCTTAAGTTTTTTTTAATAACATGGCCTGATACCAACTAATCCTGTAAATTTTTATTTATTTCAGATTCTTTTTGAGTTTCACTTTTAAAAATAATTTTGCCAAACATAAAATTCTTGGTTGATATTTTTTTCTTGCAGCCCTTTGAAAATGCCATCCTACTGCCTTCTGGCCTCCATAATTTTTGGTTTTTTTTCCCCCAAGATGGAGCCTCTCTCTGTCATCTTGGCTCACTGCAAACTCCACCTCCCGGGTTCAAGCGATTCTCCTGCCTCAGCCTCATGAGTAGCTGGGATTACAGGCCCACACCACCATGCCCAGCTAATTTTTGTATTTTAGTAGAGACAGGGCTTCACCAGGTTGGCCAGACTGGTCTCGAACCGCTGACCTCAAGTGATCCACCCCTGCCTTGGCCTCCCAAAGTGCTGGGATTACAAGCATGAGCCACTGCACCTGGCCTTGGCCTCCATAGTTTCTGATGCTATGTCACCTATTAATCTTACTAGAATTAACTTTTGTATGGTTACACTCATGTAACCATACAAACATGATGTTTGGACTACATATAAGATGGTGATTCCGTAAGATTGTAATGGAGCTGGAAATTTCTATCATGTAGTGATGCTGTAACCATTTTAACATCTTAATGTAATGAATTATTCACAAACCTGTGATGATGCTGGTGTAAACAAACCTACTCTGCTGCCAGATATATAAAAGTATAGCACATAGAATTATGTACAGTACATAACACTTGATGATAATAATAAAAAGCTATGTTAGTTTTATATATTTACTATACATTTTTATTTTTATTTGAGTATGCATACTTCTACTTACAAAAAACATTAACTGTAGAACAGCCTCAGACAGGTCCCTCAGGACGTATTCCAGAAGAAGGCATCGTTATCATAGGAGATGAAAGCTTCACGTGTGTTACTTTCCCTGAAGACTTTCCACTGGGGCAAGACGTGGAGGTGGAAGACAGTGATGATACTGATGATCCTGATTCTGTGTAGGTCTAGGCTAATGTGTGTGTTTGTGTCTCAGTTTTTAACAAAAATGTTTTAAAGGTAATACAAAAATTAAATAGAAAGCAGCTTATTGAATAAGGATATAGAAAAAGAAAATATTTTTGTACAACTGTACAATGTGTGTTTTAAGTTAAATGTTATTATAAGAGTCCAAAAATTAAAAAAATAAAAAGTTTGTAGTTAAAAAGTTACAGTAAGCTAAGGTTATTTTTAAGGAAAGATTTTTAAAAATAAATTTCATGTAGCCTAAGTGTACATACAGTGTTTTATAAAGTCTACTGTAGTGTACAATAATGTCCTAGACCTTTGCATTCACTCACTGCTCACTCACTGATGCACCCAGAGCAACATTCAGTCTTGCAAGCTCTACTCATGGTAAGTGCTCTATACAGGTGTACCACTTTTTATCTTTTATCTGGTATTTTTACTGTGTCTTTTCTATGTTTAGATACAGAATTGCTTACTCTTGTGTTACCATTGCCTGCAAAATTCAGTCCAGTAACATGCTGTACAAGTTTGTAGCCTAGGAGCAATAGGCTATACAATATAGCCTAGGTATGTAGAAAGCTATACCACCTAGGTTTGTGTAAGTATACTCTATGATGTTTGCATGATGATGAAGTCACCCAACGATGCATTTGTCAGGACACATTTCCATCATTAGGCAACACATGACTGTAGTTGTTCTCTTGCTACTTCAAGGTTTTCACTTTGTCTCTCAATGTTTTTACTATGTGGGATCTGGTTGTGAATTTTATTGTGTTTATATAATTAGACTTAATTGAGCTTAGATTGGTGGACTAGTATTTTACATCAAACATTTTTCAAAATTTCAGCCATAATTTCTTTAAATTATTTTGTTCTTTCCCTCCTAGTAATCCTATTACTTTAAATTTACAGATTATTTCTTCTGTTAAAACTACTCTTGAGCCCCTCTAGTGAATTTTTCTTCAGTTATTGTACTATCAACGCTAGAATTTCCTTTTTACATGCACTAAAACATCACATTGTATCCCATAAATATGTTCAATCATAAATCAAAATACTTTTAATCTTTTTGTTAATATTCTCTATTCGGTGAGACATTCTCATCATATCTTCCTTTCATGCTTAAGCATAGATTTTACGAATTCTTTTAAATATTTATAAGAATTATTTTGTAGTTGCTCCCTGCTATACCAAACATTTGGCATCCTCATAAAAAGTTTCTGTTGCTTTTTTCCTATGTATGGGACACATCTTCCTGCTTTTTTTTTCTTTTTTGCATGTCTATCATATTTTGCTAAAATTGGGCTTTTTAGATAGCAAACCTCCATACGGATTTCTTGTTTACCTTTTGGAATCTTGTTGTGTACATGTTTCTTTATTTAGCTATTTGGGTGGACTATTTTCTATTTTACTGAAGTCTTCTCCTGCAACATGAAGCTTCTAATGTTATTCCTCTGTGGGCACAGATGTATATACACATGTATTAGGGTTCTCTAGAGGGAAAGAACTAATAGGATATATATATATGTATATATGTAGATATATACGTATATATGTGTGTATATATATATATCCTTATATATATAAGAACTAATAGGATATATATATTTATTAAGTATTAACTCACATGATCACAAGGTCCCACAATAGGTCAGCTCCTGCAAGCTGAGGAACAAGGAGAGCCAGTCAAGTCCCAAAACTGAAGAACCTGGAGTCCAATGTTTGAGGGCAGGAAGCATCCAGCACAGGATAAAGATGTAGGCTGGGAGGCTAGGCCAGTCTAGTATTTTCACGTTTTTCTGCCTGCTTTATATTCTAGCCACACTGGCAGCTGATTAGATGGTGCCCACCCAGATTAAGGGTGGGTCTGCCTTTCCAGTCTACTGACTCAAATGTTAATCCCCTTTGGCAACACCCTCACAGACACACCCATAATCAATACTTTGCATCCTTCACTCCAATCAAGTTAACACTCAGTATTAACCATCATAAGTCCATCCCTTGTCAATTTGAACCCATACACATCTCCTGAGATCATACATAATCTTCAAATACAGGCAATAATAAAGTCATAATTATGCCTAACGTAATACAACTATCCTTCATATAACCAGAAACGCACAAATCCCCAACCCAAATACTGTTACCTAAAGTTAACAATACTTAAATGCTGATATGAAGTCAATAAATCTTACATCACATGATAAAGGAAAGAGGAAATAAAATAAAGATATGTTCTTAGTACAAGTGTATACATGCACAAATGTGTTTTTAACAAAAGAAGGAGGAAATACTCATGACAATTACAGTCCTCATTTCTGCAGCTGGTCACGTTGTTGTAGCTGGCATTGGTGACTGCCTTCTTCTACTTATGCATTCTGTATTCCCTTTGCCTTCAGCAAGCACCTCAGCAGGCTATGAAATTTTTTCCCGGTGGAGTGACCCAAACCTTCATTCCTGAAGGGTCTGTGCTATTTGTAGTCCTGCCTGGATTGGGCTGTTGTAGTTTCCCATTGATCTTAATCACAGGGCATGGTAATACTAAGAGATGCCCTAATGAATCTCCTGTATTCCATGCATACTCTTCCTGATCTCCACTGTGGAGCAGTAGACTGAATTCATCTTGATAGTCCGGGTCAATTACCCAAGTCAACAATGTAGCCCCCTTCTTAGCCTGTTGATTTAAAGGTAGGAGGAGCCCAAAGTGTCCATGTGGCACTCTTAACTTCCAGTTTAATTGAATTGTTGTTGTGTCTCCTGGTGGCAGCGTTCCTCCCTCTGGAACTAAGACCTTTAGGTGAGCAGAAAGTAATGTCACAGGAACAAGAAACAAAAGTTTTGCTAGTGGATCACTAGGGGTGATGGTGAGTGGTGCCACTTCCCACTTCCACCCCATGATTCCTGGACCTGTGAATCCTGGCTATGGGAGAAACAGTAACATATATTGGATGCTGATTCAGAGAATACATGGCCTTCTGGAGAATTTTGTCCCAGCCCTGCAAAGTATTGTCACCTAGTTGGCATTGTAATTGTGACTTCAAAAGGCCATTCCAGCTGCTTCAGGATGACGGGGAACATGGTAAGACCAGTGAATTCCAAGAGCATGAGTCCACTGCCGCACTTCTTCTTCTTCTTCTTTTTAACTATTTAAACAAATTTATTCTGAGCCAATATGAATGACCATGGCCCAGGGAACAGTCTCAAGAGTTCTTGAGAAAGTATGCACAAGGTAATTGAATTACAGTTTGGTTTTATACATTTTAGGGAGACAGGAGTTATAAGCAAAGACATAAATCAATACATCGAAAGTATACTTTGGTTCAGATAAAAAAAGCCAGGGCATCTTAAAGGGGCATGGGCTTCCAGGTTGGAGGTAGATTCAAAGATTTTCTGATTTTGGCAATTGGTTGAAAGAGTTAAGCTTTGTCTAAAGACTTGAAGTCAGTGGAAAGAAATGCTTTAGTCAAGATAAGGGGGATTGTGGATGCCAAAGTCTTTGTTACACAGATGAAGCCTCACAGGTAGCAGCCTTTAGAGAGAATAGATGATAAATGTCTCTTTTCAGGACTTAAAAGATGGCAGGCACTTAGTTAATCTATCCTATATCTGGGAAATGCCTGGAAAGGGATTTCGTGGCTGCATTAATGGAGATTCTCTATAGATAGAAATTTCTCCCACAAAAAATATGGCTTTGCAGGGCCGTTTTAAAACATGGTTTTTAGTTATTTATTTTTATTATACTTTAAGTTCCAAGGTACATGTGCACAACGTGCAGGCTTGTTACATAGGTTTACATGTGCCATGCTGGTTTGCTGCACCCATTAACTCGTCATTTACCTCAGGTATTTCTCCCAACGCTATACCTCCCCCAGCCCCCCACCCCCCAACAGGCCCTGGTGTGTGATGTTCCCCACCCGGTGTCCATGTGTTCTCATTGTTCAACTCCCATCTATGAGTGAGAACACGCTACTGCCGCACTTCTTTAGCCGTAAAGTGAGTGCCTTGGTCAGAGACAATGCCATGATGGTGTATAAGGCATTCTGTGAGTCCACGGATGGTAGTCTTGGCAGAAGCATTGCATGCAAGATAGGCAAACCCATATCCGGAGTAAGTGTCTATTCCAGTGAGGACAAACCTCTGCCCTTCCCATGATGGAAAAGGTCCCATATAATCAACCTGCCACCTGCCACCAGGTACCGAGGAATGGTGCCATATAGAGGTCTCAGTGTTAGTCTCTGCTGCTGGCAAATTGGGCACTCAGCAGTGGCCATAGCCAGATCAGCCTTGGTGAGTGGAAGTCCACATTGCTGAGCCCATGTATAGCCTCCATCCCTGCCACCATGGCCACTTTGTTCATGGGCCCATTGGGCAATGACAGGCGTGGCTGGGGAAAGAGGCTGAGTGGTGTCCACAGAACGGGTCATCCTATCCACTTGATTATTAAAATCCTCCTCTGCTGAGGTCACCCATTGGTGAGCACTCACATGGGATACAAATATCTTCACAGTTTTTGACCATTCAGAGAGGTCCACCCACATACCTCTTCCCCAAATGTCTTTGTCACCAATTTTTCAATCATGCTTCTTTCAAGTCCCTGACCATCCAGACAAACTATTGGCTCCAACCCACGAATCAAATATATAATCACACATCTGGCCATTTCTCCTTCCATGCAGAGTGCACAACCAGGTGCACCACTCGAAGTTCTGTCCACTGAGAAGATTTCCCTTCACCGCTGTGCTTCAGGGATGTCCTAGAAATGGGCTGTAGTGCTGCAGCTGTCCACTTTCGAGTGGTGCCTGCATAACATGCAGAACCATCTGGGAACCAGGCCTTATTCTTCTCTTCCTCTGTCCACTGATCATAGGGAACTCCCCATGAGGCCATTGGTGCAGGCTTGGGGAGAGAAGGCAGGGTGGCAGGAGTGGGGACCACGGGCATTTGAGCCACTTCCTCATGTAACTTGCTTGTGCCTTCAGGACCTGCTCAAGCCCGATCATGTACATACCACTTCCATTTGGTGATGGAATACTGCTGTGCATGCCCCACTCTATGGCTAGATGGGTCAGAAAGCACCCAGTTCATGATAGGCAGTTCAGGTCACATGGTGACTTGATGACCCATAGTCAAATGTTCAGTTTCTACCAAAGCCCAGTAATAGGACAAGAGGTGTCTCTCAAAAGGAGGGCATCTTTTTCCCGTGCTGGATGCTTCCTGCCCTTGCATATTGGACTCCAAGTTCTTCAAATTTCTGCTCATATAAATTAGAAAACTCAGTTTTTTTGGAGTATAGTGCACTTCCATGTGGGTTACACTTTGAACCTCACTTCTAGGGGACTGCTGGGACTTTAGTCTAGTTATAGGTCTAGAAGCAAACAGGGATGTTGGAGGTGGTTCCTGAGGAGAATAAACATTATCTTGCCTGGCAACTGCCTCAGGGAAGGCCATCACTGTTGCCTCAGGCAGCACAGAGTTTATCTCCTCAGACAAAGATGCAAAGGCTTGTGGCAGCATGGGTTGGGGAAAGGATGTTGTCACTACTGGGGATGGGGAAGCTGTTTCTTCTGGTAAAAAAGATTCATCAGAGTTTACAAATTCAGTGTCTCCAGCTTCATCAGGTCCTCCCACACATCCCCATTCCAAGTTGCAGGGTCCCATTCTTTTTCAATCAATGCCCTCACTTTAACAGTAGGCACCTGGCGAGGCTGTGCATGCACCTTTCATTGCAGGTCAGCCACTTGCATGATAAGAGCTTGTGTACGTTTTTCCACAATTTCAGCTCTTTATCGGTGTTCTCCACACTATTAGAAGTACAGTCCTTAACATTTTTGTGTTTAATCACATTAAGCAGCCAACTCCAGAAACCCCAAAACCAACAAAAGAACTCCATCCTTAATATTCTGTTCCTCTAGAACCACTCCTGGTACCAAAATCTGTATCAGTTAGGGTTCTCTAGAGGGAAAGAAGTAATAGAAGATATAGATATAGATATATAGATAGATACAGATGATAGAGATGGGAGTTTATTAAGTATTAACTCACACGAGGGCAGGAAGCATCCAGCACAGGAGAAAGATGTAGGCTGGGAGGCTAGGCCAGTCTAGACTTTTCACATTTTTCTGCCTGCTTTATATTCTAGCCATGCTGGCAGCTGATTAGATGGGGCCCACCCAGATTAAGGATGTGTCTGCCTTTCCCAGCCACTGACTCAAATGTTAATCTCTTTTGGCAACACTCTCACAGACACACCAGGATCAATACTTTGAATCCTTCAATCCAATCAAATTGACAGTATTAACCATCATAACACACAATCACTTTTGGATGAGAGTTGTTTTAACAGGGCTCTCTTTGTCTGTTTCTCCCCCTTATGTCTCTGTTAAGCTCTCTGCCTCTATGGTATAACACGAAAAATTAAGGAGAAGTGTGTCACTGTTTCACCACTAAAAATGCAGTAGTATAATTTTTGAACTTTATAACAAAACTAAAGTGGCTGAAACATTGTCAATTTGCCTGATAACATAACGATATGAGAGGGAATGGGTAACCGATGAAATAATTATCAGTTATATTCATCTTGTTATCATGTTCATAAGCTAGCAATTCTGCTTTTGCAAATACAAAGCAACTTTCCTAATTAGCCATAAATAGCAAATTGAACAGCATTTGAAATACATCTGCAAGCATATTCTAAGGTCACTATAGCATTAGACTTTTATGGATAACTTTTTAAATAAATGAGCCCTAAAGCTAATTTTCTATTAAGAATAATACTAGAGTTCAACTAATTATAGGAGGAAATTCATGAAGACTTTTTCTCACGTGATAATTACATATAGGTACTGTTGTCATTAGAGATACATACTTAAACTCCAGAGAAGATAGGAAACCATAAGTAGATTTAAAAAATTCTTATTCTTACCAGGGTAACTCTTTCTCTTTAACTGCGTCTTAATTGCATCATTTATTGTACCTCTCTCAGTTGTACTATGCAATCGTTCATCAGTCTCTATAAAAAAGTAAACAGATTTCAAAACACTTTTTTAATGTAAATATTAACATGTGTGTGTGCATGTGTCTAATACTATCATAATTAATATTCTTCATTGGAGTAGAAGAATTATAATAAAGTGTCCAGATTGCAGCAACATAGGAATTCAAATTGAAAGGAAAATTAACAATTAACAATCATATAAGCCTCATTATATTGAGGCTTAGTTATATTTAGTGATTTGACCAAGACCATATAGCAAGTAATAACAAAACTGAGGCACAGACTTATGCTACCTTATTTCTTAACTATTTTTTCCATATAATGCAATCTCATATGCAAATTTAAATCACACTAGATAGTTTGTGGTAATAACATAACTTTCAAGTATATATTAAGAACATATATATGTTTTAGGGGTATATCTGGTGAGGTGGAACATAAATTTTTTTTCATAGTTGACCTATATGCACACAATGGTCATCACAACTCACAAAATATAATAAAACAGAAGTTCCTTGACTCATCCAGAAATATTTTAATACTCTATTTTAGGTGGTGTAACTATAATTCAAATAGGCATCAGTGATAAAAAAGAATAATAAATAACGCATGTAATGTGAAAAAAGTCTCTTCTCTCTGGTTCTTTTAGCAGGCAGACTTTATAGCTGGGAAGAAGAAAACGGGAATATTTGTAGTGGTACTAGCATTAGGATTGTATTCCTTTTCATTTGAGTTTTATGTGATTTATACATTTTGTTGGATTTAGAAACTAGTATCTAGGTATAATGATGGAAAAACTAAAAAATCTACTAAAAAGAATTTCATATTGAAAAACAGATAATTAGAACTGGTAAACCTGGTTTATTAAACCTGAAGTTTTTTTGTGTCAAAGTTGGTTCTAGCAGAGCATGTAATGGTAGTTGGACACCTGTAATGATCCTGAACGACAGAGTGGAAGTCTTGCTTTGGAAAATTGACTGAGCCCATTATTAATGTTAAAATTTGCACTATTATCATGGCAGCCCAAATATACCACCAATATAATTCAAATAGAGGCAGAAACCAGATTACACATCATTGTAAAAATGCATTATATTGGCCAGGTGCAGTGGCTCATGCCTGTAATCCCAGCACTTTGGGAGGCCGAGGTGGGCAGATCTTGAGGTCACAAGTTCGAGACCAGCCTGGCCAACATAGTGAAACCTTTTCTCTACTAAAAACACAAAAATTAGCAGGGCGTGGTGGCGTGCGCCTTAGTCCCAGCTACTTAGGAGGCTGAGGCAGGATAATTGCTTGAACCTGGGAGGCGGAGGTTGTAGTGAGCCGAGATTGCATCACTGTACTCCAGCCTGGGCAACAGAGCAAGACACCATCTCAAAAAAAAAAAGCATCATATTGAACAAAACGAGTTTTCAATAATTCAATAACAACATTTTGTAAAAGTAATAGCTATATGCAACAGAAAACTGAGGAACATTAACAGATGTATTTCAGCTCTTTTGTCTTTCTCTTACAGATATAAGTAAGAAAGGCTGATTCATTTGAACTAAGAAATCAGAGGATTTTTAGATAAGCAGGGAGTCAATGAGTAGAGCATTTTAGAGTTAAACACTACAAATACAAAGTTATGTGCTGGAGAAATTTATCAACTAGTAAAAGTCACAATTTTCCTCCCTTACATTATTATCCTGTTGCTTTAAATTTTACAAAATCTTATCCTGCTTAGAGTTCCTGAGCTTTTAAAAATGTGTATATTTGTAAACCATACTATTTTTCCATTTAAAGTGTCCAATTCAATGCTTATTACAGAAATGTGTAATTATTACCTCAGTCAACTTTATAATCTTTTTCACATTTACACTAATTACATTCTACTGAGATACAGAAACATTACTCCTTCATATATACCTTTATTCTCTTTCCCCAGTTTTTGTGCTACTGTTATACATATTATACCTGTAAATATTAAGGACAATGTAATAATTATTGTTATAATTATTTCTTTGTATAACTTTATGCCTTTTAAATAAACTGAGAAAAGAAAGAAGATCAAGTACATGTTTATAGTATTTGTTACATGAACACACTTATTTACACTTTTTGGTTATTTTTATTCTTGCTCTGTATTTATCATCCAGTGTTATTTTCTTACAGTGTTACATCACTTCTCCCTCCAATCACCTTTGTGATGCTATCGTGAATATATTACATGTTGATATGTTATATGCCCAATGATACAATTATATAAATTTTTTATACAGTTGTCTTTTAGATAAATTAAGAAAAGAAAGAAGGTGGAATATATATTTGTACATACTCTCTTTTGCAATTATAACATTTAACTCATACCTTTTTTAGGGGGATTCAAATTACTGTCAGAGGTCAGCTTTAGCCTAAAGAAATTTCTTTAGAATTTCTTGGAAAACAGTTCTGCTAGAAATGAAATCTCTCAATTTTTATTTAGTAATTTCATATTTCACCTTTTCTGAAAAGCAGTTTTGCTAGCAATAAAATTATTGGTTGGTAGATTTTTTTTTCAGCACTTTTATTTATTGTTTTGTTTGTTTTTTTGTTTTTCTTTTTTTGTTATACTTTAAGTTTTAGGGTACATGTGCACAACGTGCAGGTTTGTTACATATGTATACATGTGCCATGTTGGTGTGCTGCACCCATTAACTCATCATTTAACATTAGGTATATCTCCTAATGCTATCCCTCCCCCTACCCCCACCCCACAACAGGCCCCAGTGTGTGATGTTCCCCTTCCTGTGTCCAAGTGTTCTCATTGTTCAATTCCCACCTATGAGAGAGAACATGTGGTGTTTGGTTTTTTGGCCTTACGATAGTTTGCTGAGAATGATGGTTTCCAGCTTCATCCATGTCCCTACAAAGGACATGAGCTCATCCTTTTTTATGGTTGCGTAGTATTCCATGGTGTATATGTGCCACTTTTCTTAATCCAGTCTATCATTGTTGGACATTTGGGTTGGTTCCAAGTCTTTGCTATTGTGACTAGTGCTGCAATAAACATACATGTGCATGTGTCTTTATAGCAGCATGATTTATAATCCTTTGGGTATATACCCAGTAATGGGATGGCTGGGTCAAATGGTATTTCTACTTCTAGATCCCTGAAGAATCACCACACTGATTTCCACAATGGTTGAACTAGTTTGCAGTCCCACCAACAGTGTAAAAGTGTTCCTATTTCTCCACATCCTCTCCAGCACCTGTTGTTTCCTGACTTTTTAATGATTGCCATTCTAACTGGTGTGAGATGGTATCTCATTGTGGTTTTGATTTGCATTTCTCTGATGTCCAGTGATGATGAGCATTTTTTCATGTGTCCGTTGGCTGCATAAATGTCTTCTTTTGAGAAGTGTCTGTTCATATCCTTCACCCACTTTTTGATGGGGTTGTTTTTTCTTGCAAATTTGTTTGAGTTCATTGTAGATTCTGGATATTAGCCCTTTGTCAGATGGGTAGATTGTAAAAATTTTCTCCCATTCTGTAGGTTGCCTGTTCACTCTGATGGTAGTTTCCTTTGCTGTGCAGAAGCTCTTTAGTTTAATTAGATCCCATTTGTCAATTTTGGCTTTTGTTGCCATTGCTTTTGGTGTTTTAGACATGAAGTCGTTACCCATGCCTATGTCCTGAATGGTATTGCCTAGGTTTTCTTCTAGGGTTTTTATGGTTTTAGGTCTAACATTTAAGTCTTTAATCCATCTTGAATTAATTTTTGTATAAGGTGTAAGGAAGCTATCTAGTTTCAGCTTTCTACATATGGCTAGCCAGTTTTCTCAGCACCATTTATTAAATAGGGAATCCTTTCCCCATTTCTTGTTTTTGTCAAGTTTGTCAAAGATCAGATAGTTGTAGATATGCAGCATTATTTCTGAGGGCTATGTCCTGTTCCATTGGTCTATATCTCTGTTTTGGTACCAGTACCATGCTCTTTTGGTTACTGTAGTCTTGTAGTATAGTTGGAAGTCAGGTAGCGTGATGCCTCCAGCTTTGTTCTTTTGGCTTAGGATTGACTTGGCAATGTGGGCTCTTTTTTGGTTCCATATGAACTTTAAAGTAGTTTTTTCCAATTCTGTGAAGAAAGTCATTGGTGGCTTGATGGGGATGGCATTGAATCTATAAATTACCTTGGGCAGTATGGCCATTTTCATGATATTGATTCTTCCTACCCATGAGCATGGAATGTTCTTCCATTTGTTTGTATCCTCTTTTATTTCATTGAGCAGTGGTTTGTAGCTCTCCTTGAAGAGGTCCTTCACATCCCTTGTAAGTTGGATTCCTAGGTATTTTATTCTCTTTGAAGCAATTTTGAATGGGAGTTCACTCATGATTTTGCTCTCTGTGTGTCTGTTATTGGTGTATAAGAATGCTTGTGATTTTTGCACATTGATTTTGTATCTGGAGACTTTGCTGAAGTTGCCTCTCAGCTTAAGGAGATTTTGGACTGAGACAGTGGGGTTTTCTAGATATACAATCATGTCATCTCCAAACACGGACAATTTGACTTCCTCTTTTCCTAATTGAATACCCTTTATTTCCTTCTCCTGCCTGATTGCCCTGGTCAGAACTTCCAACACTATGTTGAATAGGAGTGGTGAGAGAGGACATCCCTGTCTTGTGCCAGTTTTCAAAGGGAATGCTTCCAGTTTTTGCCCATTCAGTATGATATTGGCTGTGGGTTTGTCATAGATAGCTCTTATTATTTTGAGATATGTCCCATCAATAACTAATTTATTAAGAGTTTTTAGCATGAAGGGTTGTTGAATTTTGTCAAAGGCCTTTTCTGCATCTATTGAGATAATCATGTGGTTTTTGTCACTGGTTCTGTTTATAGGCTGGATCACGTTTATTGATTTGCATATTTTGAACCAGCTTTGCATCCCAGGGATGAAGCCCACTTGATCATGGTGGATAAGCTTTTTGATGTGCTGCTGGATTCAGTTTGTCAGTATTTTATTGAGGATTTTTGCATCGATGTTCATGAGGGATATTGGTCTAAAATTCTCTTTTTTTTGTTGTGTCTCTGTCAGGCTTTGGCATCAGGATGATGCTGACCTCATAAAATGAGTTAGGGAGGGTTCCCTCTTTTTCTATTGGTTGGAATAGTTTCAGAAGGAATCATAACAGCTCCACCTTTTACCTCTTGGAGAATTCAGCTATGAATCCATCTGGTCCTGGACTTTTTTTGGTTGGTAAGCTATTAATTATTGCCTCAATTTCAGAGCCTGTTATTGGTCTATTCAGAGATTTAACTTCTTCCTGGTTTAGTCTTCGGAGGGTGTTTGTGTCAAGGAATGTATCCATTTCTTCTAGATTTTCTAGTTTATTTGTGTAGAGGTGTTTATAGTATTCTCTGATGGTAGTTTCTATTTCTGCGGGATCAATGGTGATATCCCCTTTATCATTTTTTATTGCGTCTATTTGATTCTTCTCTCCTTTCTTCTTTATTAGTCTTGCTAGTGGTCTATCAATTTTGTTGATCTTTTCAAAAAATCAGCTCCTGGATTCATTGATTTTTTTGAAGGGTTCTTTATGTCTCTATTTCCTTCAGTTCTGCTCTGATCTTAGTTATTTCTGGCCTTCTGCTAGCTTTTCAATGTGTTTGCTGTTGCTTTTCTAGTTCTTTTAATTGTGATGTTAGGGTGTCAATTTTAGATCTTTCCTGCTTTCTCTCGTGGGTATTAGTGCTATAAATTTCCCTCTACACACTGCTTTGAATGTGTCCCAGAGATTCTGGTATGTTGTGTCTTTGTTCTCATTGGTTTCAAAGAACATCTTTATTTCTGCCTTCATTTCGTTAGGTACCCAGTAGTCATTCAGGAGCAGGTTGTTAATCCTGAGTTACTTAATCCTGAGTTTTAGTTTGATTACACTGTGGTCTGAGAGACAGTTTGTTATAATTTCTGTGCTTTTACATTTGCTGAGGAGTGCTTTACTTCCAACTATGTGGTCAATTTTGGAATAGGTGTGGTGTGGTGCTGAAAAGAATGTATATTCTGTTGATTTGGGGTGGAGAGTTCTGTAGATGTCTATTAGGTCCACTTGGTGCAGAGCTGAGTTCAATTCCTGGATATCCTTGTTAACTTTCTGTCTCGTTGATCTGTCTAATGTTGACAGTGGGGTGTTAAAGTCTCTCATTATTATTGTGTGGGAGTCTAAGTCTCTTTCTAGGTCTCTAAGGACTTGCTTTATAAATCTGGGTGCTCCTGTATTGGGTGCATATATATTTAGGATAGTTAGCTCTTCTTGTTGAATTGATCTCTTTACCATTATGTAATGGCCTTCTTTATCTCTTTTGATGTTCATTGGTTTAAAGTCTGTTTTATCAGAGACTAGGATTGCAACCCTTGCCTTTTTTTGTTTTCCATTTGCTTGGTAGATCTTCCGTCATCCCTTTATTTTGAGCCTATGTGTGTCTCTGCACGTGAGATGGTTTTCCTGAATACAGCACACTGATGGGTCTTGACTCTTTATCCAATTTGCCAGTCTGTGTCTTTTAATTAGTGCATTTAGCCCATTTACATTTAAGGTTAATATTGTTATGTGTGGATTTGATCCTGTCATTATGATGTTAGCTGGTTATTTTGCTCGTTAGTTGATGCAGTTTCTTCCTAGCCTTGACGGTCTTTACCATTTGGCATGTTTTTGCCATGGCTGGTACGGGTTGTTCCTTTCCATGTTTAGTGCTTCCTTCAGGAGCTCTTTTAGGGCAGGCCTGGTGGTGACAAAATCTCTCAGCATTTGCTTGTCTGTAAAGGATTTTATTTCTCCTTCACTTATGAAGCTTAGTTTGGCTGGATATGAAATTCTGGGTTGAAAATTCTTTCCTTTAAGAATGTTGAATATTGGCCCCCACTCTCTTCTGGCTTGTAGCGTTTCTGCTGAGAGATCAGCTGTTAGTCTGATGGGCTTCCCTTTGTGGGTAACCTGACCTTTCTCTCTGGCTGCCCTTAACATTTTTTCCTTCATTTCAACTTTGGTGAATCTGACAATTATGTGTCTTGGAGTTGCTCTTCTCGAGGAGTATCTCTGTGGCTTTCTCTGTATTTCCTGAATTTGAATGTTGGCCTGCCTTGCTAGATTGGGGAAGTTCTCCTGGATAATATCCTGCAGAGTGTTTTCCAACTTGGTTCCATTCTCCCTGTCACTTTCGGGTACACCAATCAGACGTAGATTTGGTCTTTTCACGTAGTCCCATATTTCTTGAAGGCTTTGTTTCTTTTTATTCTTTTTTCTCTAAACTTCTCTTCTTGCTTCATTTCATTCATTTGATCTTCCATCACTGATACCCCCTCTTCCAGTTGATCAAATCGGCTACTGAGGCTTGTTCATACGTCGCGTACTTCTCGTGCCATGGTTTTCAGCTCCAACAGGTCCTTTAAGGACTTCTCTGCATTGGTTATTCTAGTTAGCCATTTGTCTAATTTTTTTTTCAAGGTTTTTAACTTCTTTGCCATGGGTTCGAACTTCCTGCTTTAGCTCAGAGTAGTTTGATCATCTGAAGCCTTCTTCTCTCAACTCATCAAAGTCATTCTCCATCCAGCTTTGTTCTGTTGCTTGTGAGGAGCTGCTTTCCTTTGGAGGAGGAGAGGCACTCTGATTTTTAGAGTTTCTGGTTTTTCTGCTCTTTTTTTTCCCCATCTTTGTGGTTTTATCTGCCTTTGGTCTTTGATGATGGTGATGCATAGATGGGGTTTTGGTGTGGATGTCCTTTGTGTTTGTTAGTTTTCCTTCTAATAGTCAGGACCCTCAGCTGCAGGTCTGTTGGAGTTTGCTGGAGGTCTACTCCAGACCCTGTTTGCCTGGGTATCAGCAGCGGAGGCTGCAGAACAGCGGATATTGGTGAACAGCAAATGTTGCTGCCTGATCGTTCCTCTGGAAGTTTTGTCTCATAGGAGTACCTGGCCATGTGAGGTGTCAGTCTGCCCCTACTAGGGGTTGCCTCCCAGTTAGGCTACTCGAGGGTCAGGAACCCACTTGAGGAGGCAGTCTGTCCATTTTCAGATCTCCAGCTGTGTGCTAGGAGAACCACTACTCTCTTCAAAGCTGTCAGACAGGGACATTTAAGTCTGCAGAGGTTTCTGCTGCCTTTTGTTTGGCAATGCCCTGCCCCCAGAGGTGGAGTCTACAGAGGCAGGCAGGCCTCCTTGAGCTGCGGTGGGCTCCACCCAGTTTGAGCTTCCTGGCTGCTTTGTTTACCTACTCAAGCCTCAGCAATCGCAGGCACCCCTCCACCAGCCTCGCTGCCACCTTGCAGTTTGATCTCAGACTGCTGTGCTAGCAATGAGCGAGGCTCCGTGGGCACAGGACCCTCCGAGCCATGCGTGGGATATAATCTCCTGGTGTGCCATTTGCTAAGACCATTGGAAAAGTGCAGTATTAGGGTGGGAGTGACCCAGTTTTCCAGGTGCCATGTGTCACCCCTTTCTTTTACTAGGAAAGGGAATTCCCTGATCCCTTGCACTTCCCGGGTGAGGTGATGCCTCACCCTGCTTCAGCTCACACTTGGTGCACTGCACCCACTGTCCTGCTGACACTCCCAAGTGAGATGAACCCGGTACCTCAGTTGGAAATGCAGAAATCACCCATCTTCTGCGTTGCTCACACTGGGAGCTGTAGACTGGAGCTGTTCCTATTTGGCCATCTTGGCTCCACCGCTCTTTCAGCACTTTTAATATACAACACCACGGCCTTCTGGACTTCATAAGTTTCTAATGCTGAGTCAGATGTTAATCTCACTGGGGTTCTCTTCTACGGGATGAATTGTTTTCCTCTTGATGCATTGTACATCTTCTCTTTCTCTTTCAACATTTTTACAATGATTAGTCTGGTCATGGATTGATTTGTATTTATTCTACTTAGATTTAATAGAACTTGGATGTATAGATTAATATTACCCAGTAAATATTTTTCAAAGTATTCAGCCAATTTTCTTCAAATATTTTTTCTTATTCTTTCTCTACTTGGAAGACTCTCCTTCTGGTATTCCCATTATATTAAGTTTGCTTACTCCTTCTTCTGACATTTCAAATCTTTCCTTGACCCTGTAATGAATTTTCCCTTGCAGTTATTTTACCTTTCAATTCCAAATATTAATTTGGTTCTTTAAAAAGTTTAATTTACATCACAATGTTGACATCTATTTGATAAAAGATTGTTATTGTACCTTCTTTTTCTTCTTTGAGAAATGTTTTAATTATTTGATATTATTATTATTATTTGACTACTTTGTAATCATTGTCTGCTAAATATAACATGTAGGACTCTCACAAGCAGTTTTCCTTGCCTTTTTCCTTGTGTTTGGGTTACAGAGTACTGTTTCTGTGCATGTCCTAAATTTTTTTGCTAAAATATGGACAATTTAGATAATGTATTATAGCAAATCTGTATGTTGATTGACTCTTCCTTTTTGTGGGGCTTGTTGTTTTTGTTTGTTTGCTGCTTGTTGTTGTTGGTGGTGGTGGGGTGTTTGTGTATGTGTGTGATTTGATAGAAGTATTTTCCTAAAGTCTCTTTCCTCTACAGTGTAAAGTCTCTTATGTTGCTCTTTGAGGGCATCTCCTTGGGCATGCAAATAGTCTCCCTCGGATGACAGTGGTTTTAGCAGGGCACTCTTTGAATGTCTCTTTCCATTATTTATTTGTTAAAATGTCTTCTTTTGGTATCACACCAACGGTCATAGAGAAGTGTGTCTAACACTGTAACCCCAGGACTAAATTCAGTTGTGTAATCTCTGAAAAATATAACTAAATAACTTTATTGCAGCTGAGATGTTACAAACTTGACTGATATTTTTACCATATAGAGTCAACTGGTAACCAATAAAATTACTATCTGTTATATTCATCTTCTTATCACATCCATCATCTAGCCCTTCTGCTTTTGAAAAGCTAATTTTACATTGCTAGTTGAAACTAGAGTTGAAATATTATAGAGGGGAATTCATAAAGACTTTTGCCTATGTAATAATTTATAGGCACTGTTCTCCTTAAAGATGCATACTTAGTTACACTCCAGATAATATAAACTAACCAGAAATACTAAATGTGTAAAGTTTTTGTTCTTACCAGGGAGACTCTTTGATCGTGTCTTGAATTCATCCTTTAGTATATCTCTTCCAAATGCATCTGTCAATTGTTCTATACCAGGCCCTATAGAAATAAACAGGTATCAAAACACTGTAAGGTAATCATTTATACACAAATGTGACAGTGTGAGTGCATGTACATATATGTGTGTGTGTTACTAACTTAAAATATTTGTGGCTGGGCACGGTGGCTCACGCCTGTAATCCCAGCACTTTGGGAGGCCAAAGTGCAGGTGGATCATGAGGTCAAGAGATCGAGACCATCCTGGCCAACATGGTGAAACCTCGTCTCTACTAAAAATACAAAAATTAGCTGGGTGTGGTGGCGCATGCCTGTAGTCCCAGCTACTCGGGAGGCTGAGGCAGAAGAATCACTCAAACCCAGGAGTCGGAGGTTGCAGTGAGCTGAGATCATGCCACTGCACTCCAGCCGGGTGACACAGCGAGACTCTGTCGCAAAAAAGAAAAAAATAAACGAAAATAAAAATTGTATTTATAGAAGAATTAAAATGAAATGTCTGGATTGGAAAATAACAAAAACCTTAAAAAGGAAAGGATGTTAACAATTATATAAGCCAGACTATATTCAGGCTTAGATATGTTTAATGAATTGAAATATCATATAGCCAGGGAAAGGTAAAACTGATGCACAACCTGATGCTGCATAATTTCTTAACCAGTAATTGTTCTATACAATGCTATTTCTTATGCAAATTGAAATCATCCTAGGGACATTATGATGATAATGTATCTTTCAAGTTTACACTAAAAATATACCCAACCTGTAGGTATGTACTATGTGAGGTGGAACATTTTTTTCCATAGGTCAAGCTGCAAACCATGGCCTCATTAGTCACAGAAACTTATCATGAGGCAGAAATTATTTGATTCATTGAGGAATATTTCTTTCCCCTTTTTACATTATGTAATTGTAAATTCTTTAGATATTGGTTATGAAAAACATTACAAGATATTTGTAAAACTGAGAAAAACTGCCCTCTGAGGTCCCTTGAACATGAATCAAGGAGGTAATGGTCAGATTTGCAGCACTATCAGAATTGTTATTGGATCCGTTTCCATTTAAGTTTTTATGTGGTTTGATATTTTCCTGGAATTAGAAACTACTAAGTTCAATGAGATAAAAACGTATAAAAATTATTAAAAAGAAATTCATATTGAAAAGGGGATAATGAGGATTGGTGACATAAGGTCAACATTGGGCTTAAGATTCTGTGGGTAGAATTGGCTCTAGCAGAGTATATAACTATGGTTGGACACTTGTCATAATCCTTCCATTGTATTGTAGAGTGGTTTGTTGTTGTTGTTGTTGTTGTTGTTGCTGTTTTGGGAAAATTGGTGAATACATGAATAATGTAAATGGTTGCATTATGACACCAGCTGCTCAAATATGCCACAACTGCATTCTATACTGAGCACTGCCTCACTACCAAAGTAAAAAGTGATCCATAAGATTGAGCAGAACAAGTTTTCAGTAATCAAGTAACAATATAAGAGATATAGCGACTCAAAACTGGAAACATCAGCAGATGTATTTTAGCTTCCTTTGTTCTTTCTTCAACTGATATATCAAAGAAGGACGGGTTCATTTGAAATGAGCAAGCAAATGATCCTTACACAATCAGGGAAAAAATGAGACCATCTGAGGAAATATTGGGTTAAATACTAGAAATTAAAAGGTATGTGCTGGAGACGCTTATAATTTAGTAAGAGTTACAATCTTTCTCCTTCACAATATCCTCCCTTTGCTTTAAATCTTTTAAAAATGTTTTTCTGCTTGAAGTTCACTGAGTATTTTAAATAAGCTATCTAAAATCTTAAATTCTATGGATTTTAATACATTCAGTAATGTCTGTCACCATCATCACAGTCAAGTTTAAAAAGTACTTTAAATTTATACTAAATTCCAGTGAAATATAGAAAAGTTACTCCCATATAGCTGTATTCCGTTCCCCATTTTTGTGCTATTGTTATACATAGCACATTTGTAAATAATAAAGACATGGTTATAGTTGTTGTTATAATTATTTCTTTATATAATTTTATGCTTTTTTAAAAAGCTGAGGCAAGAAAGAAAATATATATTTCTAATTTGTATTATATTAACCTTCTTATTTATAATTTCTGGTTCTATTAATTTGTTCCTGTGGTTTCAGATTATCATATCTTGTCATTTTCTTTTTTGTTAATACATAATATTTGTGCCTATTTATGGGGTACATGTGATATTTGGTTATATGTATAGTGTGCATAAAAATCAAGTCAGATTATTTAGAATATCTATCACCTCAGCGATTTATCATCATTCAGTATGATGTTAGCTGTGGGTCTGTCATATATGGACTTTATTAGTTTGAGGTACATTCCTTTTATGCCTAAGTTGTTGAGAATTTTATCATGAAGGAATGTTGAATTTTATCAAATGTTTTTTCTGCATCTACTGAGGTGATTATATGGTTTTGTCCTTCTTTCTGTTGATCTACCTTGTTTATTGATTTGTATATGTTAAACCACCCTTACATCCGTGGGATAGATCCAACTTGATCACAGTGCATTATCTTCCTGATATGTTGTTGAATTTGGTTTGCTAGCATTTTTTGGGGGATTTTTATGTTGATGTTCATCAGAGATATTGACTTGTACTTTTATTTTTTTATGTCCTTGTCTGGTTTTGGTATCAGAGTAAATGCTGGCCTTGTAGACTGAGTTACAGAGAATTCCATCCTCTTCAATTTTTTGGAATAGTTTGAGGGGAATTGGTGTTAGTTCTTTAAAGGTTTGGAAAAAATTGGCAGTGAGGCCATCTAGTCATGTGTTGGGAACATTTCTAGACCTCTCTCTAGCTATTCTGAAATACAAAATACATTGTTATTAACTATAATCAATCTCCTCTGCTACGGAACTTTAGAACTTATTCTTTTAATCTAACAGCACGTTTGTAGTACCCATTAACCAGAGTTTCTATTTCTTCTTAATTCAATCTTGGTAGGCTATATGTGTCCAGAAATCTATCAATTTCCTCTAGATTTTCCAGTTTATCAGCATATAGTTGTTCATAATATTTTCTGATGATCTTTTGTAATTCTGTGGTATCAGTTCTATCTCCTTTTTCATTTCTGATTTTGTTAATTTGTATCTTCTATCTTTTTTTAAGTTAGTCTACCTAGTGGTTTATTAATTTCATCTTTTTAAAACACCAAGTTTTGATTTGGTTGATCCTTTGCTTAAGTATCTATTTCACTTAGTTCTGCTCTGATCCTTATTGCTTTTCTTCTATTAATTTTTGTTGTGATTGGTTTGTTTTTGCTTTTCTAGTCTCTTGAGGTGCATTGTTAATTTATTTGAAATCTTTCTACTCTTTGATGGAGGTGTTTATTGCTATAAACTTCCATTTTTAGCATTGCTTTTGTTATATCCCATAGGTTTTGATATGTTGCATTTTCATTTTCATTTGTTTCAAGCATTTTTTGATTTCCTTTTTAATCTCTTCATTGATTCAGTGATCATTCATGAGCACTTTGCTTAATTTCCATGTGTTTGCACAGTTCCCAAAGTTCCTCTAGTTTTTGATTTCTAGTTTTAATCTGTCATGGTCTGAAAAGATACTTGATATGATTTTGATTTTTAAAAATTTGTTAAGACATCTTTTGTGGCCTAACATATGGTCTAACCTGGAGAATGTTCCATGTGCTGACGAGAAGAATGTGTGTTCTGCAGTTACTGAAGAAAATACTTCGTAATTATCTGTTAGGGCCATTTGGTTTAAACTGATGTTTAAACTCAATGTTTCTTCGTTGATTTTCTGTCTAGACAATCTGTCTAATGCTGAGAATGAGGTGTTGAAGTTTCTAGCTATTATTTTATTGGACTGTCTCTGTCCCTTTAGATTTAATATTTGCTTTATATATCTGGATGCTTCAATGTTGGGTGAATAAAAGTTTAAAATTGGTATATCCTCTTTCTGAATTGATCCTTTTATCATTATATAATAATTATCCTTGTCTCTTTTTATTGTTTTTGACTTAAAGTCTGTTTTATCTGAAATAAGTACAGCTACTCCTGCTCAGTTTTGGTTTCTGTTTGCATGGAATATTTTTTCCATTCCTTCACTACCAGTCTATATGTTTCTTTACCGGTGAAGTGAGTTTCTTATAGGCAGTATATAGTTTGGTCATGTTTTTAAAATCCATTCAGCCATTTTCTGTTTACATTCAAGAATAATATTGATATGTGAGAACTTATTCCTATTGCTTTCTTATTTTCTGGTTGTTTTCTTTATCCTTTGTTTCTTTCTTTCTCTTGTGTTGTTTATCATTGTGGTTCGGTGATTTTCTGCCATAGTAACATTTGAGTTCTTTTTCTTCCTCATTTGTGTGTTTCCACATCCATGGTGTATATGTGCCGCATTTTCTTAATCCAGTCTATCACTGATAGACATCTGAGTTCGTTCCCAGTTTTTGCTATTGTGAATAGTGTGCAATAAACATATGCGTGCATGTGTCTTTATAGTAGCATGATTTATAATCCTTTGGGTATATACCAAGTAATGGGATGGCTGGGTCAAATGGTATTTCTAGTTCTAGATCCCTGAGGAATTGCCACACTGACTTCCACAATGGTTGAACTAGTTTACAGTCCCACTAACAGTGTAAAAGTGTTCCTATTTCTCCACATCCTCTCCAGCATCTGTTGTTTTCTGACTTTTTAATGATTGCCATTCTAACTGGTGTGAGATGGTATCTCATTGTGGTTTTGATTTGCATTTCTCTGATGACCAGTGATGATGAGCATTTTTTCTTGTGTCTGTTGGCTGCATAAATGTCTTCTTTTAAAAAGTGTCTGTTCATATCCTTTGCCCACTTTTTGATGGGGCTGTTTGTTTTTTTCTTGTAAATTTGTTTGAGTTCTTTGTAGATTCTGGATATTAGCCCTTTGTCAGATGGGTAGATTGCAAAAATTTTCTCCCATTGAATGTATTTTTTGTTTTATTAATTGAATTGAATTATGGGATTTCTGTTTGGTTCTTTTCTTAATGTTATCTACCTCTTTAATAAATTTTTCATTCCTCTCAAAATTGTTTTTCTGATTTCTTTGTATTGTTTATCTGTGTTCTCTTCTACCTCATTGAGCTTCTTTAATATCATTATTTTCAATTCTGTTTCAGGCATTTCATTAATTTCTTTTTCACTGAAATCTGTTGCTGAAGAATTATCGTGTTCTTTTTGAGGTGTCACATTTCCTCGCTTTTTCATGTTTCTTGTGTACTTATGTGTCTGTCATCTCATGTAACAGTCACTTCTCTCAATTTGTGGATTGGCTTTCACAGAGCAAAACTTTTTCCTGAAGACGCTATCTATGATGTTGGTTGGATAGGGCACTTTTCAAATTAAAAAAAGTTTTTTGGTAGAGACAGTGTCTCACTGGTCTTGAACCAAGGCTGGCCTCAAATGTCTGATCTCAAGTGATCCTGCCACCTTCACCTCCCAAAGTGCTGGGGTATAGGCATGAGTCACCATGCCTACCCTGGGTTGGGCATTTTAGCTTTGATTCTGGGTGTATGCAGTGGTATACAGCCTCTGTATAATTTTTTTTTCAGCTATAAACAGTGTCAGTGATGTCCGTCATTTCCTCAATGACTTAGGCTGTAGTTGCTAGTGGATGCTGCCGTGAGGCTTTGCTGGGGACAGGGACCCCAGGTGAATCAGTCCTTGGCCTCATTAGTGATAGCAATGGCTGAGCATGCCTATCCTTGGGCCCCTAGGTGATATATGTGAGCATCAGGATTAGTGAGTCCAGGCAGGCTAATCCTTGGGCCTCTAGGTGGCTTGCTTGAGTGCTGGCCATGGTGCCAGCAGGTAGGTGGGTCCTTGAGCCTCCAGACAGTGTACATGATGTGGGCAATAAAAGTCACAGTGGTGAAACAACCCACAGGCTCCCAAGTAGCATGCACTGGTGTTAGTAGTGGCTACAACTGGCTAGCTGAGTTCATCCTCCAGGACCCAGGAAGAGTGCACAGATGCCTGTGGCGGTAAATGGGGCAGGATGAGCCCCCGGCCTTTGGGTATCATGCTTTGGTGCTGCTGGCAGGTTTCTGGGCCTATTGTGAGGTCCCCTGGTAATCAGGGCAACTGATGGGGCAAGGTAATCCCCTGGCCCCTGGGAGGCATTTTTGGGCACTGAAACACGGCTCTAGGCTGAGAGGGCTGGTTCTCAGATCCCCCAATGGTATGCATGGGCACATGCTTTGGCAGGCAGGGTGGGGAAATCCCCAGGACCCCAAGTGGTGTGCCTGGGTGGCATTAACAGCAATGGCAGTTGTCAGGAAGAGCCTGTTCTCAGGGTGCATCCAACTGTGTGGTGGTCCTGCCGCTGGGTAGGATTGAGTTGCTCTCGGTGGCAGTGTCTGCAGCCCACTGCATAGATGCAGGGGGATGTCAGTGGGGCTCTACGATGTAGGGATGTTGGGCCACACCAGCCTGGCCAACATGGAAAAACCCCATCACTACTGAAAATACAAAAATTAGCTGGGCGTGGTGGTGCATGCCTGTAGTCCCAGCTACTTGGCAGGCTAAGACAGAAGAATCACTTGAACCCAGGAGGCGGAGGAAAAAAGGCACTATGCTGCATCTGCTTGGTTCTCACGGTGTGTGTGTGTGACTCACATGAGCTCCCTCTCTAGAGCAATGCCACTGGTCAGGGCCTGTAAGGGTGGCTCTCCCATGGCTAGGATTGCAGGAATCTATGGTGGGAATGTTGACTTCTAGGGACCTCTCACCCTTTTCCCACACTGGGGAGCCTCTCTGGACTTTATCGATCCTAGTTAGGTCAGCTGCCTCCTTTCCCTTTCCTTCTATGCCTCAGGTGTTTCCTGTTAATTCTCTGCTGAATTCTAGTGTTCCTGATTAGACGATCTATTTGAATTATGATTATCAATTCCCAAATTTGTTTTTTTGTATGTGTTGAAAAGAGTGCCAGATATCTTTAAGACAGTCATCTTGGAGCCCCCTCTCTTGTCATTTTTTTTTAACTTCAATACATCATTTCTCTCAACCATCGCCTGTGTGCTAACATTCTGGAATATACTACATGTCTATATTTTAAAGTCCCAGCAATAAAATTCTGTAAATATTTTTTATACAATGGCATTTTATATCAATTAAGAGTTAAAATTAAGAGTAGAAAGAAGTGAAGTATATTTATATGGTCTTTCAGAGTTACAGAATTCCTTTAACCTATGTTCGTTTTATGGGTTCAAGTTAGTGTCAGAGGTCAATGGTTTTCAACCTGAAGAACTCTATATTTCTTGGAAAGCAGTTCTGATAGGAATAAATTTTCTAATTTAAAAAAGTCTATTTAGAAATATCTTCATTTCACCTTCATGTTCAATAAATAGTTTTGCTGGATATAAGATTTTTGGTTAACAGTCCTTCATTTAGCTTTTTGAATGTGCTGTCCCAATGCCTTCTGGCCCTAATAGTTCCTAATGATAAGTAGTCAGCTTTTAATCTTAGTGGGGTTCTCTTTTACATCATGCATTGTTTTTCTCTTGCTGCTTTTAAGCTTTTCTCTTTATCTTTCAACATTGTTACTATGAGTGTGATTATAGATTCCCTTGTGTTTATTCTACTTAGAATTAATTGAGCTTGGATGTGTAGACTCATTTATCATTAAATATTCTTCAAAAAGTTTTCATCCATATTTTTTCTGCTCCTTTCTCTCTCTGTTTTCTTTTTAGTGTTCCTAATACTTTAAGTTTTTTAATTCTTTCTTTGGACAGTTCAAATGTACTTGAACCCCTCTAGTAAATTTTTACTTCCAATTTTTATACTTTTTAACACTGTAATTTCCATGTGGCCCTTTGCAAAATATTTTTTATCTCTTTGTAGATATCTTCTATTTGATGAAACATTGTCATAATATCTTCCTTTTCTTGTTAAAGAATGGTTTCCTTTAGTTCTTTCAATATATTTATACTAACTGCTTTGTAGTCATTGTCTGCTAAGTCTAACAGCTAGGATTCTCATAAGCTGTTTTTTTTTTGCCTGCTTTTCTTCTGTGTATGGGTCATACTTTCTTCCTTATTAGAATAACTCATACTTTTATGCTGAAAACTGGACATTTTAGACATATAATGTAGCAATCTTAATTTTGATTCTTCTCCTCTTCTTTCTGGGTATGTTATTATTGTTTGCTTATTTATTTCTTCAGTGATTTGGCTTGATTATTTTACCGAAGCCTCTTTCCCCTGTGATATGGTTTGTATGTTTTTCCTGTCCAAATCTCATGTTGAAATGTAATCCCCGTTGTTGGAGGTGGGTCGTGTTTGTGTCAGAAGGGCAGATCCTTCTCCATGGAATGGTGCTGTTCTCACAATAGTATATGAGTTCTTGTGAGATCCAGTTGTTCAAAAGTATGTAGCACCTTCCCCCTTCTTTCTCTTGCTCCTGCTCTTGTCATGTAATGTGCCTGTTCTGCTTTAGTTTCTGCCGTGAGTAAAAGCGCCCTGAGGCCTCCCCAGAAGGCAAGTAGATGCTGGCACTATGCTTGTACGGCCTCTTTTCTTTATAAATTACCCAGTCTCAGGTATTCCTTTTAGCAATGCAAGAATGGCTCAATACATCCTGCAATGTGAAGCCTCTAATGCCGTTCCTACAATAAAACAGCTTTGGGCATGTAACAACCACCTCTGGATGACAGTGGTTTTAGAGGGTCCCTCTTTGAGTATGTCTTTTACTTAATTCTCTATTAACCTGTCTGCCTTCCTTTGTATCACACCAGAGATCAAAGGGTGTTTTGCCTAACACTGCTACTCTTGTACCAAAGGCAGTAGTATAATATCTGAACTATTTTACACAACTGAAGGATTCTGCCATAGTTGAGAGATTATTACCATGCCTGACATTTTAAAGTATAGAGGGAATTTGTAAGAATAAAACAACTGTCTTTTTCCTTTACTTATTGCACTCATCAGATAGCCTTTCTGCTTTTGCAAATTTAAAGTAACTTTCTATCTAAACTGTAAATAGAAAGGGACTAAAATAATTTTGAACATACTTGTCCCAAGTATATTCTAAGCTCACTATACTATATTATTTTATGGATTACTTTATAAATGGATGAGTCCTAAAAGTAATAATATCTAGCTAGCTTTACATTTCTAGTAAATATGTTCTAGAGTAAAACCAAATATGGGAGGGTATTCATGAGAACCTGTGCCCATGTCATAATAACAAATGGGCACTATTGCTATTAAGGATACACACTTAAACTTTGAAGGAGAAAAATAAATGAGAAATATTAGACTTAAAAATATTTTCTTACCAGGGAAACTCTTTGATTGTGTCTTGAATTCATCATTTAATAAGCGTCTTCCCAAAGCACCTCTCAAGCTTTCTATATCAGTCTCTATAGAAAGAGATAGATTTAAAAATACTTTGCAAGGTAATCCTTACATAGGAATGTGAGGGGTGTGTGTGTGTGTGTGTGTATTAAATTAATCAGCCTTTGTTATTAATGAATAAAAGTTATAGCAAAATGTCTGAATTGCCAAATCACTAAACATTAGGAGTGGAAGGTCTGTTAGCAATCATATAAGCCTTAGTGTATTTAGGCATAGAAATGTTTAGTGATTCGACCAAGACCACATATCGAGGTGATAACAAAGTTGTTGCACAACCTGATGCCCCACAATACTTTGAACAGTGCTTATCTGTAACGCAAAATTAAAATATCCTACAGAATTTATGATAATAACATGACTTTAAAGTTTATATTGAATCACATTCATACCACATGGATTTACCTGGTAAGATGAAACATAACTTTTTTTTCACCTAGCAACTTGAAAACAATGATCTTCATAATCACAGGAAATTATTATAGTGCAGAAATACTTTGACTCATCCAGAAATATTTTAATGTGATTTTTAGTTTAACTTTAAACCAAGTAAGCACCAGCGATGGAAAATAATAAGATATCTTGTAGATTGAGGAAAACATGCCCTCTTAGGTCCCTTTACCATGTAGACCTCGTAGCTTAGGATATGATTAAATTTGCAGAAATACAAGGAGTAAAATTGGGTACTTTTCCACTGGAGTTTTTACACAATTTGACTTTTTTGTTGGATTTAGTAGTCTAACCATGTTTAAT
The DNA here is from genome assembly GCF_029289425.2 of Pan paniscus. Lineage (NCBI taxonomy): Eukaryota > Metazoa > Chordata > Mammalia > Primates > Hominidae > Pan > Pan paniscus. Next base: position 45,447,916 of record NC_073257.2, on the reverse strand, counting down.
AACAGGAAAAATACCTGAAATTTATTAAGGAGGAATTTATGTTAGAAAGGGGTGATTAGGATTGATGAACTAAAGTCAACTACTGGGACTAAAGTTTTGTCAGTGAAATCTAGTTCCAGCAGCACATGTGCCTACTAGAAACCTGTAAACACTGGAAACTAAAACCAGTTGTTACCTAGACATAACAGATGGATGTCTTTTTCTTTTTTGAGAAATAGTTAAATTCATGAATAAATGTTAAAATATCTGAAAGTTATTAGTGGGAAATTTATATTAGAAAGTAGTGATTAGGAGTGTATATCATACTATATAATTTACCCATTTAAAGTGTTCAATTAAATGGTAGTTTCAATGGTGGAGGCGACAAACATCCAAACCATATCAAAAACATACTGGAAGAGGGACACACAAATGAAAAGACGAATATAAAAAGCCACCAATTACAAAGCTAAGAAATAACATAAAAAATATACAAAACAATTAGAAGACAACAAAATGACAAGAACAAGTTCTTATCTATCAATAACAATCTTGAATGTAAGTGGTTTAAATTCCTGAATTAAAAGATATAGACAGACAGAATTGATAACAAAAAACCAAGAAGCAACTATATGATGCCTACAAGAAATTCATTTTACCTGTAAAGACACACATAGACTGACAGTGAATGAATCGAAAAAGATTATGCACACAAATGGAAACTAAGAGTTAAGAAATACTATACTTACAATAGACAAATAGACTTTAAATTTTAAAAAAGAGACAAAAAGGTTAGTATATAATGATATAGAAATCAATCCAGAGAGAGGATATAACAATTATAAATATATAAAAAGCTAACCCTAGAGAACCCAGTTCTAAACAGGAATTATTATTAGAGCTAAGGAGAGAAAGAGTCCCCAATACAATAATAGTTGGAAACTTCAGCATCCCACTATCAGCACTGGATATCATCTAGACAGAAAATCAACAAAGAAACATTAAACTTAAACTGCGCTATATATAAATGGACCTAACAGACATTTACAGAACATTTCCTCCAACAACTACTGAATACACATTCTCATCACTTCGCCTTTTGGCTAAGATCAAGTGCAGAATACACATTCTTCTCATTGGCACATGGAAGATCACATATCAGGCCACAAACAAGTCTAAACAAATATTAAAAATTCAAAATCATATCCGTTATATTCTCAAATTATGATGAAATAAAACAAGGTATCAATGTGATTGGATTGAAGGATGCAAAGTATTGTTCCTGGGTGTGTCTGTGAGGGTGTTGCCAAAGGAAATTAACATTTGAGTCAGTGGACTAGGAGAGGCAGATCCACTCTCAATCTGGGTGGGCACCACCTAATCAGCTGCCAGTATGGCCAGAATAAAAGCAGGAAGAAGAATGTGAAAGACTAAACTGGCTTAGTCTCCTAGCCTACATCTGTCACCTGTGCTGGATGCTTCCTGCCCTTGAACACCAGACTCAAAGTTCTTCAGCTTTTGGACTCTTGGACCTACACCAGTAGTTTTCCAGGGGTTCTCAGGCCTTCTGCTGCACTGTCAGCTTCCCTACTTTTGAGGTTTTGGAAATAGGACTGGCTTCCTTGCTCCTCAGCTTACAGATGGCCTACTGAGGAACCTCACCTTTTGATTGTGTGAGACAATACTCCTTAATAAACTCCCTTTTGTCTATACATCTATCCTCTTAGTCCAGCACTCAAGAGAACCCTAATACAGATTTTGGTACTGGGAGTGGTTCTAGAGGAACAGAATTTTAAGGATGGAGTATTTAGTTGCCTTTGGGGTTTCTGGAGTTGCCTGCTTAATATGATTAGACCCCAAAATGCTAAGGATTCTACTTCTAATAGTATGGAGAACACTGATAGTTCTTGGTGTGAACTGTTTAGAGAGTTACACAAAATAAATGCATTTGATACTCCTGATTCACTGCTCAAGAGATGCAAGGAGTTTAGTAACTCTATACATAATACCTTTGACCATATGTGAAGAACTACAGAATGTAAAGAAGTTGGTTGGTTGCTCCTAAGTTCACTAGACGATGTGATAAAAGAAAATGAAGTCAGGGATTCTATCTCCCAGCTCTAGAAGCACATACTAAGCCTCAAATCTTCTAAGATTGCCCTAAGTGAGAGTCTTATCTCCTGTAGAAAAAAAGCTGAAATTGTGGTAAATCAGACACAAGCTCTTATCCTGTGAGTGGCTGACCTGCAACAAAAGATCCATGCACAACCTCACCAGGTATCTACTATTAAAGTGAGGACATTGATTGGAAAAGAATGGGACCATGCAACTTAAAATGGGGACATGTGGGAGGACCCTGATGAGGCTGGAGGCACTGAGCTCCTAAATTCTGATGAGACTTTTTGGGTGGAGGAAACAGCCTCCCCACTCCAAGTGGTGGCAACACCCCCTCCCCAATCTATGACCCACGCTGCCATCAGCCCTTCCACATTTGCTGAGGAAATTAACCCTGCACTGCCTGAGGTAACAGTGATGGCCTCCCTTGGGGCAGGTGCCAGGCAAGACAATGCTGATTTTCCTCAGGACCCACTCCCAACACCCCCGTTTGCTTCTAGACCTATAATTAGGCTGAAGTCCTGGCAGACCCCTGGAGTTGAGGTTCAAAGTGTAACCTACATGGAGGTGCACTACACTCCAAAAGAACTGCTTGAGTTTTCTAATTTATTTAAGCAGAAATCTGGAGCACATGCATGAGAATGAATACTAAGGGTGTAGGATAATGGTGGAAGGAACATAAAGTTGGAACAGGCTTAATTTATTGATTTAGGCCCACTAAGCAGGGATTCTGCATTTAATGTTGCAGCCTGGGGAGTTAAAAAAGATTCTAATAGTTTATTTGCTTTGTTAGCTGAAATATGGATTAAAAGATGGCCCACTGTGAGCGAGCTGGAAATGCCTGATCGAGCTGGAAATGCCTGATCTCTCTGGGTTTAATGTAGAGAAAAAGATCCAAAGGCTTAGGAGATCAGGATGCTAGAGTGGATTAGTCACTTTAGACCTACTCGTCCCAGCTGGGAGGGTCCAGAAGACATAATCTTGACCAATACTTCATGAAATAGATTTGTGTGGGCAGCACCTGCATCCTTGAAGAGCTCTGTGATTGCTCTTCTCTGTATGCCAGATCTTACAGTGGGAACCACAGTCACTTCAGCTATAAAATTTAAATGCAGTGGGAATAATTGGATCCCAAGATGGCAGAGGCCAAGCGGTGGCACTCAACCATCAAAGGCAAGGTGGGCATAGTTACTGCAATGGACAGCAGATGCAAAGTAGCAATCAGAATAGTCTGACTCATGTAGAGCTCTGGCATTGGCTAATTAATCACGGTGTTTTTAGAAGTGAAATTGCTAGGAAGCCCACTGCATTTTTACTTAATTTATATAAGCAGAAAAATTCCATGTCAAGTGGACAAAAGACTGATTTGAATTATAAAGACAGAATCATGGACCCTCAACCAATTTCCAGACTTGAACCAGTTTACAGTTTGTAAACTTGAACCAGTTTACTTGAAGGAAAGGCTGGATCCCCTTGAGGAAGGATCCCAGTTCACTACCAACAGTTTATGCTGTTAATCTTTCTTCCATCTTTCCCCAAAGAGACCTCCAGCCTTTTACTAGGGTAACTGTGCATAGGGGAAAGGGAAATAATCAGTCCTTTCAGGGACTACTGGTCACTGGCTCTGAGCTGACATTGATTCCGGGGGACTCAAAAATGTTATTGTGATCCTCCAGTTAAGGTAGGGGCTTATGGAGGTCAGGTAATTAATGGAGTTTTAGCTCAGATCCGACATAGAGTGGCTCCAGTGGGTCCCTGGACTCACCCTGTGGTCATTTCCCCAGTGCCAGAATGCATAATTGGGACAGACATACTTAGTAGCTGGCAGAACTTCCACATTGGCTCCCTGACTGGTAAAGTGAGGGCTGTTATGGTGGGAAAGGCCAAATGGAAGCCATTAGAACTGCCTCTACCTAGAAAAATCATACATCAAAATAATATCGCATCCTTACAAAAATTGCAGAGATTACTGCCACCATCAAGGTCTTGAAAGATGCAGGGGTGGTGATTCCCACCACATCCCCGTTCAACTCTCCCATTTGGCCTGTGTAGAAGACAGGTGGATCTTGGAGAATGATAGTGGATTATCGTAAGCTTAACAAAGTGTTTACTCCAACTGCAGCTGCTGTATCAGATGTAGTTTCATTGCTTGAGCAAATTAACACATCTCCTGATACCTGGTATGTGGCCACTGACTTGGCAAATGCCTTTTGCTCCATTCCTGTCCATAAGGCCCACCAGAAGCAATTTGCCTTCAGTGGGCAAGGCCAGCGACATACCTTTACTGTACTACCTCAGGGATATATCAACTCTCCAGCTTTGTGTCATAATCTTGTTTGGAGAGATCTTGTTTGCTTTTCCCTTCCACAAGATATCACACTGGTCCATTACATTGATGACATTATGCTGATTGGATCCAGTGAGTGAGAAGTAGCAAACACACTGGACTTATTGGTGAGACATTTGCATGCCAGAGGATGGGAAATAAATCCAACTAAAATTCAGGGACCTTTTACCTCAGTAAAATTTCAAGGGATCCAGTGGTGTGGGGCCTGTCAAGATATTCCTTCTAAGGTGAAGGATAAGTTGCTGCATTTGGCCCCTCCTACAACCAAGAAGGAGTCACAACACCTAGTGGGCCTATTTGGATTTTGGAGGCAACACATTCCTCATTTTGGTGTGTTATTTTGGCCCATTTATCCAGGGACCCAAAAGGCTGCCGATTTTTAGTGGGGTCCAGAACAGGAGAAGGCTCTGCAATAAGTCCAGGGTGCTATGCAAGCTGCTCTGCCATTTGGGTCATATGACCCAGCATACGCAATGGTGCGTGAAGTGTCAGTGGCAGATAGGGATGCTGTTTGGAGACATTGGCAGGCCCCCATAGGTGAATCACAGTGGAGCCCTCTAGGATTTTGGAGCAAGGCCCTGCCATCTTCTGCAGATAATCATTCTCCTTTTGAGAGTCAGCTCTTGGCCTGTTACTGGGCTTTGGTAGAAACTAAACATTTGACTATGGGTCATCAAGTCACAATGCAACCTGAACTGCTTATCATGAACTGGGTGCTTTCTGACCCATCTAGCCATAAAGTAGGTGATACGCAGCAGCATTCCATCATCAAATGGAAGTGGTATATACATGATCGGGCTTGAGCAGCTCCTAAAGGCACAAGTAAGTTACATGAGGAAGTGGCTCAAATGCCCATGGTCCCCACTCCTGCCACCCTGCCTTCTCTCCCCTAGCCTGCACCAGTGGCCTCATGGGGAGTTCCCTATGATCAGTGGACAGAGGAAGAGAATAGTAGGGTCTGGTTCACAGATGATTCTGCATGATACACAGGCACCACCCAACAGTGGACAGCTACAGCACTACAGCCCCTTTCTAGGCCATCCCTGAAGGACAGCAGTGAAGAGAAATTTTCCCAGTGGGCAGAACTTTGAGCAGTGCACCTGGTTGTGCACTCTGCATGGAAGGAGAAATGGCCAGATGTGCAATTATATGCTGATTCATGGGCTGTAGCCAATAGTTTGCCTGGATGGTCAGGGTCTTGGAAGAAGCATGAGTGAAAAATTGGTGACAAAGACATTTGGGGAAGAGGTATGTGGATGGACCTCTCTGGTCAAAAACTGTGAAGATATTTGTATCCCATGTGAGTGCTCACCAACGGGTGACCTCAGCAGGGAGGACTTTAATAATCAAGTGGATAGGATGACCCGTTCTGTGGACACCACTCAGCCTCTTTCCTCAGCCACGCCTGTCATTGCCCAATGGGCCCATGAACAAAGTGGTCACGGTGGCAGGGATGGAGGTTACGCATGGGCTCAGCAATGTGGACTTCCACTCACCAAGGCTGATCTGGCTACGGCCACTGCTGTGTGTCCAATTTGCCAGCAGCAAAGACCAACACTGAGCCCTCTATATGGCACCATTCCTCGGGGTGATCAGCCAGCTACTTGGTGGCAGGTTGATTATATTGGACCTCTGTCATCATGGAAAGGGCAGAGGTTTGTCCTCACCAGAATAGACACGTACTCCAGTTATGCGTTTGCCTATGATGCATACAATGATTCTGCCAAAACTACTATCCATGGACTCATGGAATGCTTTATCCACCATCATGGTATTCCACGTAGTATTGCCTCTGACCAAGGTATTCACTTTATAGATAAAGAAGTGCAGCAGTAGACTCATGCTCATGGAATTCACTGGTTTTACCATGTTCCCTATCATCCTGAAGCAGCTGGATTGATAGAAAGGTGGAATGGCCTTTTGAAGTCACAATTACAATGCCAATTAGGTGGCAATACTTTACAGGGCTGGGGCAAAGTTCTCCAGAAGGCTGTGTATGCTCTGAATCAACACCCAATTTGTGGTACTCTTTCTCCCATAACCAGGATTCATAGGTCCAGTAATCAAGGGGTGGAAGTGGAAGTGGCACCACTCACCATCACCCCTAGTGACCCACTAGCAAATTTTTTCCCTTTTATTTTTTATTTATTTTTTAAATTATGTTTTTATTTCCATAATCATTGGGGAACAGGTGGTATTGGTTATATAAGTTCTTCAGTGGTGATTTGTGAGATTTTGGTGCGCCCATCATACGAGCAGTATACACTGCACCCAATTTGTAGCCTTTTATCCCTTACTCCCTCCCCACCCTTTGCTTTTGAGTCCCCAAAGTCCATTGTGTCATTCTTATGCCTTTGCATCCTCGTAGCTTAGCTCCCACTTATAAGTGAGAACATACAATGTTTAGTTTTCCATTCCTGAGTTACTTCACTTAGAATAATAGACTCCAATGTCACCCATGTCACTGAGAATGCCATCAATTCATTCCTTTTTGTGGCTGAGTAGTATTCCATGATATATATTATGTATGTATATATACACATATGTGTATATATACATGTATATATACACATATGTATATATATATACGCATATATATACACATATATATACGCGCATATATACACATATATATGTGTGTGTATATATGTGTGTGTATATATATGTGTGTGTATATATGTGTGTGTGTGTATATATATACACACACATATATACACACACATACCACAGTTTATCCATTCGTTGATTGATGGGCATTTAGGTTGGTTCCACATTTTTGCAATTGTGAATTATGCTGCTTATAAACATGCGTGTGCAAGTATCTTTTCATATAATGACTTCTTAGAACAATTCTGAGGTCACCTTGTTTCTTCCCCCGTCTTAAGTAGATTGTCTTTTAAATTTTGTGTGGAATTTTTGGAGGAGAGGGTAAAGTCTGATGCCCCTAGAATTCTGTATATTTAAAATAATTTTAAAAGGCCAGTAAATTTCACCAGGTTATTTTTATATGTTATTAATTCCCAATTTGTCCTGGGATGTCTTTTCAACTTAAAGATTTGGGTCATCCATTATTGTAAAATTAATTCTTCAATTATGCCTTATAATATATTGTACATTTTATTTATTCTTCTTCAGGAATTCCAAATACTGAATTCTGGGAAATAGATATCTCAGAAAGTGTGAAAAGCAAGTGCAAAGGCCCTCTGATGGAGTGAAATATAAAACATTTGAGAAAATGAAAGAAGCATTTTGGGCATGGCAAATAAGTATCATTGCTCCATGTTTCTAAGATCTATTCTCTGCACAGAAAGTTTAGGAAACTACATTGCTAAATCCATTTCTCTGTACTTTTCTAAGATAGAATTTACCAAAAAAAGATATCCATACCATATTTGGGAGATAGAAGATATGCCATTATCCTTTGCACATAGTTGCAGCCAGAAATGCAGGCAGATGTGAGGTTTGTAGCAGAATTATCTGTGAGCAAATGAGAACCCACAGACTTAAGACAGTTGGTGGGAGATTACTAAACAATAATTGAGTATTGAAAGCTTCTGGTTTTAAAATGTTGGCATAGAAGCAATCTGGCTTTACTCCCTTTCCCCCACAGAAAGCCATAAAGAAATATACAGCATCAATATTATGACCAGCAATATCCAAGAACCCATTATGAGAATGAGACAATTTTTAGGACCACAGAGAAGCAACAAAAACTCAAAGCAGACAGCGACTTGTCCCTGCCTCAATCCCTGGGAAGAATAAGAGAGCCTGAAGTGAGAAATATCCCTGAGAACAGAGGAGACAGAGGGAGAAGTAAGCCTATCATCCTTAGCCCTCGAAACTGCTCTGTAACTTGGCTAAAGGGGATATCAAATCAGTGGCTACTAAGAGTGGCTCTCAAAGGCCCAAAACAAATATAGGATCCAAACGCAGCAAGAGAAAATTTAATAACATACAAGAAGCACTATTGTGTAGGAGGTATATTCCACAGGTCCTCTGGGCACAAACTTCCAGCTACCCTTCCCACACCTTTGGGAACACCCACTTTCAGAAGGGCATTGCTTTGTTTACTAAGGCCAAGGGAAACCTGGGTTTAAGGCTCCACCTAGTGCCAAAAATAAGGCAGTGAAAAAAATTTAATATGGAAATTGCAAAGAATCTCTAAGCAAATGTATCTAATAAAACCCAAAACAAGCCAGACTAAGAAGACAAATAAATAATTAATCCTTAAATGCAAAGATACAGGAATACATCCCCAATAAATAACAGCAAACAAGGAACTATGACTTCTTCAATTGGAAAAGCAAAAAAAACAATGACTGATGCTAATGAGATGAGGAGAGTTCTCCGACCAAAAATTCAAAATAGAAGTTTTAAGGAAACTCACTAGTCTACAAGATTACAAATAAAAGAAATTCAGAAATCTATCACAGAAATTTAACAGAGATTGAAATAATTTTAAAAATCAAACAGATCTTGGCGCTGAGAAATACATTTGCTGAACTGAAAATTTTTTAGAGGCTCTCAACAGCAGAATAGATCAAGCAGAGGAAAAACCAGTGAGCCTGAAGACAACCTATTTGAAAATACAGAGTGAAGGGGGGAAGAACAAAGAATGACATGGAACAAAGATTGCCTACAAAATATTTAAAAACCTCAAAAGACCAAATCTAAGAATTATTACTGTTCAAGAGGAAACTGAGCAAGAAAAAGGAATACAAAGTTTATTTTTAAGAATAACAGAAAACTTTCCAAACCCTGAGAAAGATATAAATATTCAGGTATAGGAAAGTCAGAGAAAACCAAATAGATTCAACTGAAATATTGAATCTATTTAATATTGATTGATCCAGATGCCAAGACTAAATGGGGAGAAATCTGGGAACCCTACATGGGGTTGCCAAGCACTAGGATTCTTTCCAGACCCTGAACAGCTCCTAAGGAAGGGATGTCTCCAGCCTGAGTAGGCTGCCATACCTAGAGAGAACAGGGCTGACTTTCCTATGGAACTGGGGAAAGTCTGATCTGTTCACCCTCACTATGCATTTGACAAAAGTCTAATATCCATAATCTATAAGGAACATAAATCAGCAAGCAAAAGCAAATAACCCCATTACAATATGGGCAAAGGACATGTATCAAAAGAAGACATACATGCACCAACAAATATATGAAAATATATATGAAAAATTGCTCATTCTCACTAATATTAGAGAGATACAAATCAAAGCCATGAGATAACATATCACACTAGTCAGAACAGCTACTTTTAAAAAGTCAAAAGAACAACAGATGCTGGCAATGTTGAAAAACAAAAGGAAACACTTCTATAATAATGCTGGTGGGAATGTAACTTAGTTCAGCCACTGTGGAAAGCAGTGTGGAAATTTCCCAGAGAACTCAAAATAGAACTACCATTTGTCCTAACAATGCCACTGTTGGTTATATACACAAAGGAAAATAAATCATTCTACCAAAAAGACACATGCACTCAAAAGTTCATTACCGCACTATTCACAATAGCAAAGACATGGAATCAACCATGATTGTCATCAACTGTGGACTGGATAAAGAAAATATGGTACAATAGACCACGGAAATGATGCAACTATAAAAAAGAATAAAATCATGTCCTTTGCAGCAACATAGATGCAACTAGAGGCCACTATCCTAAGACAATGCAGGGACAGAAAACCAAATACTGCAATGTGGACACAAAGATGGGAACAATAGATACTGGGGACTGCCTGATGTGGAGGAGAGTGGGAGAGGGACATGGGTGGGAAGGCTACCTATGGAGTACTATGCTTACCACCTTGGTGATGAGATCTTTCATACACCAAGCCTTAGCAACATGCAATTTACCCATGTAACAAACCTCCACATATACCCTGAACCTAATATAAAAGTAGAAAAACAGGAAACTTTGAAGTTAAACTACATACTAGACCAAACAGGCCTAACTGACATTTAGAAACTATTTCACACAACTGCTGTAGAATACTCAGTTTTTGTCAGCACATGGAATATTCTCCAGAATAGATCATAGTTATACCACAAAACAGTCTCGATAAATTCAAAAATAAAGAAATTCTACCAAGCATTTTTTGAAGCACAATGTAATAAATGCACTACAATCAATAATATGACAAACCTTGGAAATTGTATTAATACATGGAAATTAAACAACATTTTCTTGAATAACAAATGTATGAATAAAGAAATTAAGGAAATGTAAAATTTCTTGAAACAAATGAAAATGGGAATGCAACATACCAAATGTATGGGATACAGCAAAAGTGGTACTAATAAAGGTTATTCTGTCCTTCTGATCTCATTCAGATGTTTTTTGATTTATAAGTAAATTGTAAAGCTAATATCAAAACACATAAGACTAAGAGACAGAAAGGGAGAAAAAAACATGACTAATATATACATTAAAATATGTACAGGTACTATAGTAATGGATTTATAATCCATTACAAGGCTTCAATTTATATTTTTCACTTCCTTCCACCAATAATTCCATGTCCTCCCTTTCCCACAGCCAACTGCTTGGCTACCTAAGGCTCTTTCCTAGTTAAGATGGCTCAACATTTTATTCTTGAAGGGAATACCTTTTAGTTGTTCAGCCTTGATTATGCAATCTTCCAATGGACATATGTAATCTACTACCAGACATAAAAGTAGTAAAGAATCATGTCAGTAAATCCTTTGTATTCTAAAGTCTTCCCTGAATTGCATGACTAACACCCAATTTCACCTAAGTGAAAGTATTCAAGATTAATACACCCTAATAAGAAGAAGGTGTATTTTTAAAAATCTACTCAGCCAATCTATGTCCTGGATTGAAGAATTTATTCCATTTACATTCAAGGTTATTTATAGGTAAGAACTTACTATTATCATTTTGTTATTTGTTTCCTGGTTATTTTGTAGATCTTTTGCCCTTTTCCTTCTCTTTTGCTGCCTATCTTTGTGATTTAATATTTTTTGTAGTTCTAAGCTTTGATTCTTTTCTCTTTATTGTTTGTAAATCTGCTATAATTACCCTGTGGCTTACATAAAACATCTAGGTGAGACAGAGTCTTGCTCCGTCACCCAGGCTGGAGTGCAATGGCGTGATCTCGGCTCACTGCCACCTCTGCCTCCTGGGTTCAAGTGATTCTCCTGCCTCAGCCTCCTAAGCAGCTGAGTTACAAGCGTATGCCACCACACACAGCGAATTTTTGTATTTTTAGTAGAGATGGGGTTTCATCATGTTGGCCAGGGTGGTCTTGAACTCCTGACCTCAGGTGATCTGCCCACCTCAGCCTCCCAAAGTGCTAGGATTACAGGCATGAGCCACCATGCCCAGCCAACATCTAGGTTTTAAGCAAGTAATTTAAGCTGATAACAACTTTATTTTTGTCCCATATCTAAACTGTAGATTTGTATCTTCCCCCACTTATGATTTTGATGTCACAATTTACATCTTTTTGAATTATGTAACTTATTGTAGCTTTAGTTATTTCTGACAATTTTGACTTTTAACCTTTATTCTAGAGATATATATGATCTACATACCACCATTACAGTATTCTGGATTTTTTTGTTTATCTCTACCCATGATGAGTTTATACTTCCATATGTATTCATGATAGTATTTATTGTCCTTTTATTTCCACTTGAAGGAATCCCTTGAGCATTTCTTGTAAGATAAATATAGTGGTAATAAATTCCCTCACGTTTTGTTTGTAAAAAGATTATTTTTCCTTTCTTTCTCAGAACATCTTTGATGGGTATAGTATTCTTGTCTAATTTTTTTTTTCTTTTAGCACTTTGAACATATCATTCAATTCTCTGCTGGCCTGCAAGATTTCTACAAAGAAATCTGATGGAAATGTCCTCGATGTCACTTGATGCTTTTCTCCTGCTGTTTTAAAAATTCTTTTGACTTTGACAGTTTGATTATAATGTGCCTTGAAAATGACTTTTTTGGACTGAATCTGTTTGAGAACTTTGAGCTTCATGGATCTAGACATCCATGTCTCCCTTCAGACTTGAAATAATTTTCATCATTTAATTCACTAAATAAGCTTTCCATCCCTTTCTCCACTTTGTTTCCTTCTTCAATACCTGTAATATCAATGTTTGCTAACCTAATGATGTCTCATAAGTCCTTTAGTGTTCTTCATTTTTTTCATTCTTTTTTTCTTCTCTGATAGAGTCATTTCAAAAGACCTATCTGAAAGGTCACAGATTTTTTTTCTTCTGCTTGATCTAGTCTGCTGTCAAAGCTCTCAATTGCAGTTTTTATTTCATTCACTGAGTTCAACTCCAAGATTTCTGTTTATCTCCTTTTTAAAATAATATCTATGTCTTTATTGACTTTATCATTCAGATGATGAATTATTTTCTTGATTTCAGTGAACTATTTGTATTTTCTTATATCTTAGTGAGTTACCTTAAAATCATTATTTTGAATTCCTTTTCAGGAAATTTCTATTTCTTTGGTGTCAGTTACTGTGTTCCTTTAGTGGTGGTGTCTTTCCTTGCTTTTTTATGATTCTTATGTACCTGTGTTGAGGTCTGCACACTGTTAGAGCAGTCTCCTTTCCAAACTTATAGAGTGGCTTTTTTTTTTGAAAAAGACTCACCTGCAGATGGACCAGAGGGTAGTGTTTTGGGTAGGGTGTGGTGGCTGCGGTTCCAGGTAGGCACAGTGGTGTCATCTCTGTGCAGCTTCCTTACCTGCGATCCATGTCAATGATGACTATGGGTGCCTCAGTGGCCTAGGCAGCAGAAATTTGTGGCAGTGATAGTAGCTGTGTAGCTGTTAGGGTTCTCAGTGACAAAGGCTTCAGGAGTACCTCCTGCTCTCATTTTTCCCATAGTAATGAAACTTAGCTGAGAAATCCCTCTTGGTGTTGGGTCTGATATGACTTGCAGGCAGCCTCAGCAGCACTATGTTCCAGGGCACAGGATTGAAGTGGCTGTAAAATTGGGGTCCTGTGCTTAGTGTCTTGCAAAACTACTGAAGTATCCAGTATGTGGGATCAGGTTTACTCTCTGAGGCACAGGTGGATGCAAATCTTCCACAAAACTGAGGACTCTGACTCTGAGGCACTCTTCAGTAGCTTGGCTCAGGGACAGGAATATGGCTGCAACTCTGATCCTGTGAATCAGAATGAAGCACTGACACAGCTGTGGAGAAAAAATGCATTCCAAAGGCTCAGGCCCTAGGGAGAAGGGCACAGCTGCAATTTGAGTTCTAGAGCCAACAGACCACAGTGGCAACTTGGGCATTGAGAGAGGAGGTAACCCAGAGTAGTGACTCTGGACCCTGGAAGGGCGGAACACAATAGAGCCCATGTTCTGCAAGGCTGAGTACAGCAGCCAGGACCCAGGAATGGCAAGGTGCTCCTTGGCTGCTCCAGCTGTGGTGCCAATGGCCCCAGGTGCAGTCTGGGCTAGCACTCCGGAGGACACAAGCAGTCGGCCTTGGTGGTGTTTATGTGGTGTTAGTTCTGCAGGCATGCAGAATGCAAGAGTGTGGGGGCATGTCTTCCTCCACCTAGACTTCAGAGAATGTCATGGGCAGTCTGGGGTCCCGGACAGAAACATGTCACAGGGTCTGAGCCACCACAGACAGCCCCCATTAGAACAATGCTGAGTGGACCGTGGAGTTGGAGTTACCACTAGGCATAGTGGAGCCTTGGGAGTGGGGCTGGCCATGAGATTTCAAAACTGTAGACCACTAAGGTGTAATGCCAGTCTGGGAAAGCTGCAGGCACAAGACTCCAACCCATGAGGGTTGCTGTCTGGGCTGAGGCCAGCAAAGGCATAGAGATGGGGCTGCCTGAGACTTTGAGGGCCCAACTCCCACCCAACTGTGCTCAGAGGGTGGAACATGAAGTCAAAAAAATGTATTCTCTAGTTTTAAGATTTAACGTTGCTTTCCTTGTTGTATTTTGGACTTACTTGGAGCCAGTTATCTCCTTTTATCTTACCTATTTTGTCACTTTGGGATGGCAATGCCTATTCTATTCTTGTCCCACCAGCGTATTTTGGAAGCACAAAGGGGGCAAAAGAAAGACAGATGGAATCACATTTCCCCTTTTATAATAAACCCACTCCTAAGATAACAAACCTACTCCTCTGTGATAATAGCATTAATCTATTCACTCTGCCTTCATGGCCTAATCACCACACATTAAGGCTCCACCTCTGAACACTGCTGCATTGGGAATTAAGTTTCCAATGCATGCTTTTGGGTGGACATATTCAAACTATAGCAGTGTCCCATAATTCCTGTAGGGTTTTTTTTTTTTTTTTACTTTTTTATTTTCTTTTTTTCTCTGGGTAATTTCAAATGATCTGTGTTCAAGTTTACTGATTCTTTCTTTTGCCTGATCTATTCTGCTATTGAAAGGCAATATGGAATTTTCCAGTTCAATCATTGAGTTCTTTAGCTCTAGAATTTCTGTCTGGTTCTTTTGTATGATTTCTATCTCTTTATTGAGTTCATTTTGCTTATTTTCCTGATTTTTCTTAGTTGTCTGTTTTCTCTTGTAGTAAACTGAATTTCCTTAAGATTATTTTGAACTTTCTGTCAGACAGTTTATAAATCTCCATTTATGTAGGGTCAATTACTAGTGCTCTTTTTGTTCCTTTGGTGATGTTATGTTTCCTGATTGTTCATAATTCTTGTGCCCATGCATTGGTATTTTCACATTTGAAGAAGTAGGCACTTACTCCAGTCTTTACAAACTGGCCTTGGCAAAAAAAAAAAAAAAAAAAAAAAAAAGCCCTTTACCGTTCAGCTCAACCAGAGACTATGGGTTGGTCATCTGGCTTGGTTCATGAGTAGTCTTGCTGCTGGAGTTCTCAGGCAGGCTGGCCTAGTGGCTGGATGAGAAGGCAGGTGGGTCTGGTGCCTAAGTCTGCCAGGTTGGGCCTAGAGCCTGGGTCCACATTGGCCGGCTTTGCACTGGGATCCACTATGATTCTGTAAGCCATATCCACAAAATCAGGTCTGTAGCTAGGGTCCACTGGAGTGAACCAATTGACTGGGCCCACAGGGGCAGGCCTGAATCTTGTTATTTGTGGGAACTGGTCTGATGTCTGGGTCCATGGAGAATGACTTGGTATAGGGGTGGACCTTTAGCCTGAGTCTGTAGGGACAGCTAGGTGCTTGGATGAGCCTGGAACTTTGCTCCATGGAGATGGATTGGAGCTGGGGTTTGTTGGTGCTGACATGGCACTGGGGTGGAGCTAGAGGCTGGGTCCATGGGTGCTGGCCTAAAGCCTGGAGTTGTGAGAGCCAGCCTGACAGTGGGTAAATCTGAAGCAAACTTGGACCTTGAACCTGAGTTTGCAGAGGCAAGTCTGGGGCCACAGAAAATTACCTGACACTGGGCAGGCCTGTACCAGTATCTGCAGACTGGCCTGGTACTGAGGCAGGCCTAGAGGTTGGATACACATAAATAGGCCTGGAATCTGAGGCTGGATTTGATGGCCTGGGGTCTGAACTCAGGAATAAAGCTTAGTTTATTGCTACTGGTCTGGAGGATAGGTCCACAGAGGCTGGTATAGTGCTGGTGGCAGTCTGAAGCCTGGAGCTGCTAGGGCTGACCTGACAATGGGGCAGGCTTGGAGCCTCAGGTACATGTGAAGCCTGAGTTTTCAGGGGCCAGCTTAGGGCCTGGAGCTACTGGGGCTGACCTGGCTCTGGGATCGGTCTGGGGTGTGAAGCTCTGGGTCCAGCTTGGTGCTGGGGCAGCCCAGAAGACTGAGTCTATGGGGCAAGCTCAGGGTTGAGGCAGTGTTGGTTTGCAGGTGGCGGCCTGGACTCTAGGGCTGCAAATTCCAGCCTAGTGCTGAGGTGGGCCTGAAGGCTGGGATCACTGGAGCTTGCCTGGAAGTGGAGCAAGACTAGAGGCTGAATCTGTGGGAGCTGGACTGGTACCAGAATGGGCCTGAAGGCTCCATCTGTAGGGTCAGCCTGGAGAGGAGGCCTTCAGGGGCAGGCCTGAAGCTTGAGTCTGTGGAGCTGTCCTGGAATAGGGGCGAGCCTGAAGCCTGGGGCCTCTGGGGCCAGCCTGGAGCTGGGACTGCTAGAGCTGGTCTGATGGTGGGACAAAACTGGAGACTGCATTTGCAGAGCTGGCCTGAAGAAGCCTAGAGCCACAGGAGCTGGCCTGGCATTGGGGCGGGCCTGGAGGCTGGGTCTGCAGATACTGGCCTAGAGTTTGTGTCTGTAGGGGCCTGGCTGGCATTGGATTTTACTCCAGTGGGCTGAATGTTGGGGTCCAAGGAAGTTCAGTGCTCATTTAACCTTCCTTTCCTCACATTAATGATATCTCTCTCCACACTGTGCTGCCCGAAGTTAAGGAGGGAGTGATGCAGATTATGTAAAACTGTCCTTCCTCCCCTCTTCAATGCATCTTTCTTATATCTGCGTTACATTCAAGTGCTGTAATCTCTCATCTGGTTTCTTTAGCTGTTGTAAAGGTATTTTCATGTGTAGATAGCTGTTCAAACTGATGTTTCTATAAGGGCAAAAGCACTAGGAAATCTTATTCTGCCATCTTGCTGATGTCATTCCATAGGGCTGTCTTTGCATTTTGACAGAATTACAATGTGTCTCGGTGTGGATCTCTGAGTTTATTCTACTTGGAGTTTGGTTAGTTTTAAATGTGTAGATGCATGTCTTTCATCAAATTTGGGATATTTTTTACCCGTCATTTCTTCACAAATTCCTTCTGCTCTTTTCTCTTTTCTCCTTCTGATACCCACATAATGTGTTGCTGATCCACTCGATGGTGTCCCACAGGTCCCTTCCCTTTCCTTCGTTTTTATTCCTGCTTCTCAGACTTAATAATCACAATTGTCCTATGTTCAGATTCACTGATTCTTCTTTCATCTGCTCAGATCTGCTGTTGAATCTCTCTATGAATTATTTATTTCAACTATTATACTTTTCAACTAAGGATATTGTTTATTTTTTATCATCTTTATTTCACTTTTTTTACAAAGTTTTTCTGATTTCCTTTTGTTCTTTGTCCATGTTTTCCTTTAGCTCTTTGAGGATATTTAATGTAGTGGGTGTTTTGTTTTTTTTTGTTTGTTTGTTTTGATGGAGTCTCACTCTGTTGCCCAGGCTGGAATGCAGTAGCATGATCTTGGCTCACTGTAATCTCTGCCCCCTGGGTTGAAACAATTCTCCTGCTTCAGCCTCCCTAATAGCTGGGATTACAGGTATGCATTATCATGCCCGGCTAATTTTTGTATTTTTAGTAGAGATGAAGTTTCGCCATGTTGGCCAGGCTGGTCTCAAACTCCTGGCCTCAACTGATCCACCCCCCTTGGCCTCCCAAAGTGCTAGGATCACAGGCGTGAGCCACCATACCCTGGCCTTATATAGCGGTTTTAAAGTCTGTCTAGTAAGTACATTGTATGAGCTTCCTCAGGAATGGTTTCTCTCAATTTATTTTGCTCCTTTGATTTGTCCATACTTACTTCTTTTTATTATGCCCTGTAATTTTTTTCTATTGAAAGTTGTTCATTTGGATATTAAAAGGGGTGACACTAGAGATTATACTTTCTCCCTTCCCCAGGTATTGCTCTTTTTGATTGCTGAAAGCTACATTCAGACATTTGTTTAGGTTTCGCAAATCATTTTTACAAAAACTTTATTCTGTGTGTTACCACTGAAATCTGTTACTTAAAGCTCATGTTCAGTTACTGTTTTTATAGATATTTCTTCCAATGTCAGCATTTCTTTTTAAATTAAAAGAACTCCCCCCACACATCAAACACCTTTCACAGTATTTGCAGTTAATTCTATCCTAAGAGTCTCCCTTCAGCACTTGGCTAGGCTTGCACTGAGCCCAGAAATAAGGCTGAGTTGAAAGTTTAATGTCTTGTTAATCACAAGTATTAACAGCACTATATACCAAGCTGAGGAAGGAATCTCAGAGCTCGAAGACTAGCTCCCTGAAACAACTCAGACAAAAATAAAGAAACAAGAATAAAAAAGAATGAACAAAAACTTGGGGAAATATGGGATTATGGTAAGAGACCAAACTATGACTCATAAAGAGAGATGAAGAAAATTTAGAACTATGCCACTACAAATGCCACCTTTCCCAAATCCTCCCAATTAATGCCTTCTACTTTATTTGCTAAATATATTATACTTCCATGCATAAGTCTTTGTAAACTATCAGCTTTTTATTCCACTGATATTATTTCTATGTCCTCTACTTAAAAAAAATAATTCTCTTATTTTGATCTTTTTTCTACTTTTAGTTTTCAGATTTTATCATCTTCTTTTTCTACCTTCTTACTATGAACTTATAATCCTAACTTTTTAGTTTTCCTTATTTTCTATCATATGCAACCTTTAAATTTCCTTATAAAAACCTATTTAAGGACCTCTTGTAAGTGCTTATGTGTAGTGTTTTAAATTTAATTTAGTCTCAAATATATCCTAGTGTCCATTATGTTTTCTTCAGCTTATAAATAGGATTTTAAATTTTGCAGAAGAATTTTTATCTTTTTTATCATTTAGTTCTGTTTTATTGCATCATAGAAAATGTGATTTGTGGAAATCATTTTTTGGTATTCATTGAAACTTAATGTGTGGCCTAATATGTAGTCAATTTTTGCATGTGTACTCCATTTATTGAGTGAAGTGTTCTATAAGTATCTGTTTAATATGTCTAGCACAGAAGGATTTACGTCCTTCATAAACTAGTTTTTTTCTGCAATATTTGATAGAGATGAAAATAGTGTAGAGATGTTCAATTTTTGTAGATCCATAAATTCTGCAGAGTTCTTCATACATTTTGAAAATTTCTTTTTTTTTGTTTTGTTTTGTTTTTTAAGACAGAGTCTTGCTCTCTCTCCCAGGTTGGAGTGCAGTGGCGCAATCTCTGCTCACTGCAACCTCTGCCTCCCAGGTTCAAGCAAGCCTCTTGCCTCAGCCTCCTGAGTAACTGGGACCACACGCACGTGCCACCAAGCCCCGCTAAATTTTGTACTTTTGGTAGAGATGGGGCTTCACCATGTGGGCCAGGCTGGTCTCGAACTCCTGACCTCGGGTGATCTACTCTCCTCAGCCTCCCAAAGTGCTGGGATTACAGGCACGAGTCACGGCGCCCAGCACGTGTCTGTAGTCCCAGCTACTCTGGAGGCTGAGGCAGGAGAATCGCTTGAATCTGGGAGGCGAAGATTGCAGTGAGCCGAGATTGCGCCACTGCACTCCAGCCTGGCGACAGAGCGAGACTTCGTCTCAAAAAAAAGAACTTTGGCTTATAAAAAGAAATGAGATCATGTCCTTTGTAGGGACATGGATGAAGCTGGAAGCCATTATCCTCACCAAACTAACGCAGGAACAGAAAACCAAACACCGCATATTCCCACTTGTGAGTGGGAGCTGACCAATGAGAACACATGGACACAGGGAGGGGAACAACACACACTGGGGTCTGTCAGAGGGCCGTGGGGTGCACGGTACAGCATTAGGAAAAAGAGCTAATGCATGCCAGGCTTAATACCTGGGTGATGGGTTGATAGGTTCAGCAAACCACCATAACACACATTTACCTATGTAACAAACCTGCACATCCTGCACATGTACCCTGGAACTTAAAAAATAAAATTTATTTTGTAATTTTTGTATTTTTATCAGAATACCTTCATTTTTATTGTGGTAAATATACATAATATAAAATTTATAATTTTAACCATTTTAAATGTATGATTAATTGTATTAACCACAATCACTTTGTTGTGCAACCATCACCACCATCTATCTTTAGAAAGTCTTCACCTTTCTAAACTCAAACTCTACCCATTAAGCAATAACTCCCTATTAGCCTCTATTGCCAGGCCTTGGGAACCTTTGATCTACTTTCTGTCTACTTATTCTAGGTACCTCATATAAGTGGTACAATAAGATACAATATTTATCTTTTGTATTTGCCTTATTTCACTTACCATAATATTTCAAGATTCATTCACTTTGTAGCATGTTTCAGAACATGATTCATTTTTAAAGTGAAATAATATTTCATTGTATGTATATACCATATTTTGTTTCTGCATTCATTTGCTGATGGAGATTAGGTTGTTTACAACTTTTAGCTAATGTAAATAATGCTGTTATAAACACTGGTGCACAAGTACCTGTTTTCAATTCTTTTGGGTCTACACCTACACCTTGAAGTAAATAGATCATATGAGAACTCCATGTTTAACTTTTTGATAAACAACCAAACTGTTTTCCACAGCAGTGACAGTTTTACATTCCCATGAACAATTTACAAAAGTTCCTATTTGTCTACATCCTTGCCAACATTCCTTATTTTCTGTTTTTATAATAAGAGTCATCCTAATGGCTATGAAGTGGTATCTTATTGTGATTTTGGTTTGCATTTCTCTAATGGTCAATGATGCTAAGTATCTTTTTTAGGGCAAATTAGCAACTTGTATATCTCCTCTGGAAAAATGTCTATTCAAATCACTTGCCCACTTTTAAATGGAGTTGAGTTTTTTGTTAATTTATAAAACTTCCTTGTATATTCTAGACATTAAGCCCTTATCAGATATGTAATTTGCAAATATTTTCTCCCACTCTCTGGGTTGTGCTTTCACTCTCTGATACTGTCTTTTGATGACAAAAGTTTTTAATTTTGATGAAGTCCAACTTACCTATTTTTTTCTTTTGTTGTCTGTGCTTTGGGAGTCATACCCAAAAAATAATTGCTAACTTCAATGTCATGAAGTCTTTTCCCTGTTTTTCTCTCAGAGTTTTAATGGTTTTAGGTCTTATATGTAGGTATTTGGTCCATTTTAATTTTTGTATATAATGTAAGGTAAGGATTCAACTTCATTCTTTTGACGTGAATATCTGGTTTGTGGAAAAGACTGTCTTTTTGTGAAAGCACCATTTGTGGAAAGACTGCCTTTTTGCCAGTAAATGGTATTGGCAACTTTGCTGAAAGTTATTTGACCACATAGCAAGGATTTAATTCCAGTCTCTCAATTCTATCCCCATTGGTCTGTATGTCTGCTTTATGCCAGTATATCACTCTTTAGATTACTGTAGCTTTATAGTAAGTTTTGAAATCAGGAAGTGTGAGACTTCCAAATTTATTCTCCTTTTTCAAAATTGTTTTGGATATGTGTGGTCCCTTGTATTCCTATGATTTTTAAGATAGGGTTTTCTATTTTGCAACAATAACCTCATAAGTATTATGGGAATTTGATAAGAACTGCAGATTGCATTGAAGGTGTAGATCACTTTGGGTATTATTGTCATCTTAATAATATTGTCTTCTGGCCGGGCACGGTGGCTCATGCCTGTAATCCCAGCACTTTGGGAGGCCAAGGCAGACGAATCACTTGAGGTCAGGAGTTTGAGACCAGTCTGGACAACATAGTGAAACCCCGTTTCTTCTAAACATACAAAAAATTAGCTGAGCATGGTGGCATGTGCTCGTAATTCCAGCTACTAGGGAGACTGAGTCAGGAGAATTGCTTGAACCTGGGAGGCGGAGGTTGCAGTGAGCCGAGATTGCGCCACTGCACAGCCTGGGTGACAGAGGAAGACTCAATCTCAAAAAAACCAAAAAAACAAAAAAACAAACAAACAAAAAAACAAGTTATCTTCTAATCCATGAACATGAGATGTCTTTCCATTTATTTATGTCTTCTTAATTGTTTTCAGCACTATATGGTAGTTTTCAGTATACAAGTCTTTTGCCTTTTGCCTTCTTGGTTAAATTTATTCCTAAATATTTTGTTCTTTTGATGCCATTGTAAATGGAACTATTTTCTTAATTCTTTTCAGATAGCTCACTACCAGTGCATAGATATGTAACCAATTTTTGTGTGTTCATTTTGTATCCTGCAACTTTGCTAAATTTGTTTATTAGATCTAACAGTTGTTTTGTGGAATCATTAGGGTTTTCTTCATATAAGATAATGTCACCTCTTGGCAGATAATTTTATTTCTTCCTTTCCAGTTTGGATGTTAACTATCTATCATCTACCTGTCTTCTATTCTAACTGGTCCAGATAGATTTTGAATACTATTTTGACTAGAAGTTATCTAAACAGGTGTCCTTGTATTGCTCCTGATCTTAAGGAAAACATTTTTAATCTTTTACCATTGAATATGATGTTAGTTGTGGATTTTTTGTATTTGGCTTTTTATCATGATGTGGAAGTGCTCTATTCCTAGCTTGTTTACTGTTTTTACATGAAAGGGTATTGAATTTGGTCAAATGCTTTGTCTGCCTCAACTGAGAGGATCCAGTGGGGTTTTTTGTTGTTGTTAATTATGCTAACATGGTATATCACACTGATTGACTTTTGTCTATTGAATTATCCTTGCATTTGAGAAATAAAACTTATAAATTCATGATGTATACTTTTTTGTATGCTACTAAATTTTATTTACTAATATTTTGTTGAGGATTTTGCATCATTATTCATAAGGGATATTGGTCTGTCATTTGCTTTCTTATAGCATTTCTGACTTTAGTATCAGGACAATGCTGTCCTCATAGAATGAGTTAGGAAGTATTCCCTCCTCTTCAGTTTTTTGAAAGAATTTGAGAAGGATTAGTTTTAATTCTTCTTTAAATATTTGGTAATATTCACCCATAAAGTCGTCTGATCCTGGATTTTTCTTTGTTGGAAAATTTTAATTAGGATTCAGTATTCATCTTAGTTAGGGGTCTATTTAGATATTTCTTCATAAGTCAGCTCTGGTAGATTGTATATTTCTAACAATTTGTTCATTTCCTCTAGGTTATCCAGTTTTTTTGGTGTACAGTTGTTCACAGTGTTCTCCTGCAATGCTTTTTATTCTTTTAAAATTGGTTGTAATGTTCCCACTTTCTGTTTTGATTTTTAGCAACTTTATTATTTTTCTCTAGTCAATCTAGCTAAAGTTTTGTCATTTTTGTTCATCTAAAGTGCATCTTTTGTAAACAGCATGTAGTTGATCATTTTTAAAAAAAAATTCGTTCTGCAAATTTCTGCCTTTTGTGGGAAGTTTTATCAATTTACATTTAAAATAATTACTGATAAGGAAAGACATTTCTGCCATTTTGATACCTGTTTTTTGTATGTTATACCTTTTTGCTCTTCATTTCCTCTAATTCCATCTTTTTTGTGTTTAGTTGATTTTTTGTAGGCACATGTTTTGATTCCTTTCTCTTTTCTTCATGCATGCACCATAGATATTTTCTTTGTGATTACCAAGCAAATAATATACCAAGCAAATAATATATAACATCTTAAAGTTATAACAATTTAATTTGAAATGACACCAACTCAACTTCAATCCATCCAAAAAGTATACTCTTATGCAGCACCCTCTAACTTATCCCTGTCATTAACATCACAAATCATGTCTTTATATATTGTGTGTCCATAACATAAATTTGTAATTATTTTTATATATTTGTCTTTTGAGTATTATAGATACAAAGAGCAGAGTTACAAACCAAAATTATAATAATAATGGCTTTTATATTTGCCAATGGACTTATCTTTGCCAGAGATCTTTATTTCCTCATATGGTTGAAGTTACTGTCTAGCATTCTTTCATTTTAACCTGAAGAATTCTGGGTTTTTTTGTTTGTTTGATGGTGTCTTGCTCTGTAGCCAGGCTGGAGTGCAGTGGCGTGATCTCGGCTCACCGAAACCTCCTCATCTTCGGTTTCAGTGATTCCCCTGCCTCAGCCTCCTGAGTAGCTGGGACCATAGGCGTGTACCACCATGCCTGTCTAATTTTTTGTATTTTTGTAGAGACGGGGTTTCACCATGTTGGCCAGGATGGTCTTGATTTCCTGACCTCGTGATCTACCTGCCTCAGCCTCCCGAAGTGCTTGGATTACAGGCGTGAGCCACTGCGCCCAGCTTAGAAGTTTTAATAGGGCGGGCCTACTAGTAATGCTGTGATTGCCAGGAGTTTTTCATATTCTTTTCATACTGGCTTTTGCTGGAGCACTCCTTTGACAGTTTTACAAAACTTTCTTACCATTTGAAGAGAGACTTTTCCTAATTAGGTATTCTCTTGGTTGCTATAAATCTGTGACTATTTTCTGAAGCTCTCACAAAACTGGTTCTGATAGATTATTCTAATTTTTTTCAATGTTTCTGTCAGGGAACGAGAGTTTGGATGTTTTCAGTTTGCCATTTTGTTCATGTTTGCCTGATGCCTTTAAGGAGTGATTCGAAAGCTACCACAGAACATTTTGGTTTTATCTTATTAGAAAATAGTCACTTAACCACACTACCACTACCTTTCACACATATTCTAGCTTCTTCCACATTCTGACGATCTTTGTCACCATTTGACATTGCAAATTTAATAATAAGCACATCACAAGGCAGCCATATTGCCTATATGGTACTAGTTCCATTTGTCTTTCCATCTTGTTATACAAAAGATGGTATAAGAAATTACAACTATGTCCTCAAGGAACTGTTCACATATCATCTAGTTTATGTTATGAAAATTCACAGTAGTGGAAAGGCTATATGTGTTTTGTTTCATGAGTAGGTAAAGGGAAATATATGAAACATTACAAAATTAATGTTGTCTGATGGAGTAAAAACACGAAATTTAAAGATACACTTAATTGACATGTAGATTGATTGAGCAGAATGAACTTAAGTTGAGAAAGACTACTCTTTCTTTGAATTTCCTGTTTTTTAACAGAACTATACAGTTGAAATATTTTAATTCTTAGATTGTGTTCTACTGTATCCAAACATAAATCTGTACTTACCGACCACTTTGTTTAAATCAAATTGAATTATTAGGTCGCTAATTGATGGGTACACTGCTGGAAGATTTTCTGCTGTATCTGGAAGTTCTGAGGCTGCTTCATTTTTAACTGTAAGATAACAGATTGTCAAAGTAGTTGATTTAAAAAACTAACATTTTGTGAAACACCTAGCAATGCATGTAACCAAGAAGGTGAAAGATCTCTACAACAAGAACTGCAAAAACACTGCGAAAGAAAGCAGATATGGCACAAATAAATGAAAAAACAGTCCATGCTAATGGATTGAGAGAATCTATGTCATTAAACGGCCATACTGCCCAAAGCAATTTACAGGTTCAGTGGAGTCCTATCAAACTACCAATGTCATTTTTAACAGACTTAGGAGAAGCTATTCTAAAATTCATATGAATCCAAAAAGAAGCCTAATAGCCAAAGCAATCCTAAGCAAAAAGAACAAAGTTGAAGGCATCATACTACCTGACTTGAAACTATATTACAGGGCTACAGTAACCAAAACAGCATTGTATTGGTACAAAAACAGACACATAGACCAACTGAACAGAGTAGAGAACCCAGAAATAAAGCCACATACCTACAATCATCTGATCTTTGAGAATCCCAGAAAAAATAAGCAACAGGGACTCCTTACTCAATAAATGATGCTGGGATAGCTGGCAAGCCATATGCAGAAGAATGAAATTGGACCCCTGCTTTTTATCATATACAAAAATTTAGTCAAGAAGGATTAAAGATTTAAATGTAAGACTTCAAACTATAACAATCCTAGAAGAAAGCCTAGTAAATACCCTTCTCAATATCAGCCTTGGCAAAGAATGTATGGCTATGTCTTCAAAAGCAATTGCAATAAAAACAGAAATTGACAAATGGGATCTAGTTAAACTAAAAATATTTTGCACAGCAAAAGGAACTATCAACGGATTAGACAGACAACCTATAGAATAAGAGAAAAATATCCATGAACTATGCATCTAACGAAGGTCTAGAATCTATAAGGAACTTAAACCAACGAGCAAAAAACAAATAACTCCATTATAAAGTGGGGCAAAGGACATAAACAGAATCGTCTCAAAAGAAGACATACGAGTGGCCAAGAAACATATGAAAAAATGCTCCACATCACTAATCATCAGAGAAATGCAATTTAAAACCACAATGAGATACCATCTCACACCAGTCAGAATGGCTATGTGGGAATGTAAATTAGTCTAAACACTTGGAGAGCAGTTCGGAGATTTCTCAAAGAACCAAGAGTTGAAATACCATTTGACTCAGCAATCCCATTCCTGGCTATATACCTGAAGGAAAATAAATTGTTCTACCAAATGGACACATGCATCCATACGTTCACCACAGTGCCATTCATAATAGCAAAGACACAGAATCAACGTAGGTGCTCATCAATGGTGAACTGGATATAGAAAATGTGGTACATATATACCACGGAATAATAAACAGCAATAAAAAAGAACAAAATCATGTCTTTTGCAGCAACATGGATGCAGCTGGAGGCCATTATCCTAAGGGAGCTAATGCAGAAACAGAAAACCAAATACTGCATCTCTTCCCTTACATGTGGGAGATAAACACTGGGTAAACACAGACATAGAGACTGTGGAATACTAAAAGGGGGAGGAAGAAGGGGTAAAATGACCTCTTGGGTATTATGCTATCTGGGTGATGCATTCAGTCATACCACAGACCTCAGCATCACACAACATACTTTGTAACTAATCTGCTTGTGGACCAGCTGCTTCTAAGATAGATGAAAAAGTAAAAAAAGTACACATAGTAAAAAACAACAAAAAACCCTAACATTTTGTTTGAGACAGAAGTATAGTACATAGTACTAATTACAGATATTTTACCTCCCAATCATCTAATCATCTAACCTTATTTACTTTGCAATTTAACATACTAATTATTCAATTGAATACAAATATGTTAAATAATTTCAAATTCATACAAAATAGCTACTATATGCCATCGATTATACTAAGTACTTTTGAAGTATTATCTCATTTAATCATTATAATAATTGAAGAAAATAAGTATTTTATCTCCATTTAACAGATGAGGGAAATAGAACTTATTGATATTACGCATATTGTGGAAGGCCACATAGTTATTAAGTATAAAAACCTGGAATGAATTGATTCTTCTAGTTTCCAAAATCTGTTCTCCAACTAATAAACCCAAATGTCTACTGAGACTGAGTATGTAATATGAGTGTAATGAGCCTGGTGATGATAGGGATGGCATAAAGAGCAAGGTGAAATAGAGAGTACCTGTTCTATTAAAAAAAAAAACCATTATTCTTACCACTAAAAATGCATGACAGATATTCTCAGGTGTTCTAAATTCCCCAAAGAAGCCAGAAATCTAGATATTTACAATAATTTTCAAATTTTCAAAATATTTGCAGATAGTTTAAGACTTATATATTCATGTGTGAAGGACAAATCTTCAGCTAGTACTACAAGAAAAGTATCTGTCTTTAGAAAGGGATTAATTCTAATATATGGGTGCAATTTAAGAGCCAATCGCTGGTATATTTCCTTCGAAAATATGATCATTTACCCACCAATGTATCTCTCTATGATCTAGGACCATGGAAAAGCAATTTTGGATTATATAGTATATATGTTTATTCCTCACCAAATCACTTTGGAGATCTAGAGCATTACGGTTTTTTTCTAAAAACAGATAGTTACTATAGGTATTTAAACTTGTGCTCTTAGTAATCTTCAAAGTACTCAACGTCAGAAAGTCATACAATAATCTTGCAAAGTCTCTGGTTATTTTCTATTTTTATATCCTTAAGAAGATGGCAGAATAAAGCTCCCCTTTGCCCTCACTTTTCCTATAAAACTCCCAGAAACAAAAGAAAAAAAGTAAGAAAATTTCCATAGCCCCCTGATACTAAAAGTACTGTCAGGAAATCTGGCACAAGGCTTTGGAGAATACTAAGAGATAATAGTCATGCTGTCTTGAACCTATAACAGTACACAGGTTTTCCTCCAAAGTGTCATCACTGAAAGGCATGCCTAATATGCCTTTATAGTGGTAATCATATTTAGGGTCCTAAGAAAGGAGAGTTGAAGAAGAATCCACACTGATGGACCATTTCTATTGCTTGAGACAGAGATTCCTAATAGAAGTTAGGAATGCTGACAGTAAAAATGGCTAAAAATAGAGGGAGGAAGATAGTGCAAAACTGCAACAGACAAAAGACACATATGTGAGTTGCAATAGCTTCTTTAACAACAACAAAATATTTAATAATATGACACCAAACCTGGACAGAATCTATCCATTTCCCACAAAATCTCATCCTCCATCAATCTACCACATGTATAAATTCCACTAACCACTTTATTATTTAGAAGTTCCCATTCAAAAATTAATAATAATCCAACCAGCATGAGAAGCCAGCACAGAAACTGTAACAATCACAAATAAACCTAAAAGATAAATAACCAGGAAAATCACAGAGTGATGTAAGCAAGATGGCAGACTAGAAGATCTCCCAGCATCACTTCCCCTAGAAAAAAAATACAACTAGAAATTATTCAAAGACAAGAATACCATCCTGAATTCACCAAAACTCAAGGGAGTAGTGGAGAAACTTCCTGGACACACAGAATCAAGAAAATCTGATGCTGGTAAGAGGAATAATCACTTTTAAGGGTGTCACCCCCTCCTGCAAGCAGGGCTAACACCACTCACAGAATTTCCCTAGACACATGGTTCCTGGGGTGGGAGGAGGAAATTGGAGGTGAATGTTCAATCTCCCAGCTGGTTATAGAATCTTCACAGGAAGCTCACTCCAGTCCTGTCCCATGGAACATTTAAAGTGCAGGGAGGACTGAACCACCTGGGATGAACTGTGGTTTAAAAAAAAAAAAGGGAAGGTTCTAATTGCATTGACTGGCATGTGAATTTTTGTAGGTGTTCTGCGCTCCAATCAGTGAAGATACCACATTGAGTAAAGTGGATGGCCCATAGTGCTGAAGAAGACACAATCCACAGGAAGGACCAAATTCCTGGCTGGATTTCCCACAAAATCCACATATTCATGTGAAGCCTCCTCTTGATCTGGAAACATCAACATGTTTGGCAATTAAGTTCTGATGCTCACTTAAAAATAAAAACTATTTATATTAATAGTTTTTGTAATTGATTGAAGAACAATGGCAGGGCAGCAACATAGTTCTAGAGCAGTGTTTAAGTTACAGGGCTCACTATAAGTCTTCCACAGACTTGAAAACAACAGGGCAGTGATTTATTTCCAGTGCACCATTTAATTTCCAGTTCTCACTATAAGTCTTCCCCAGACTCAGAAGCAAGAGCAGACCAGTGATTAAGTTCTAGTATTAAGCAGTAAAGACCTAACACTATCAAAAACACCTGCAAAAGCTCAATGTGCAGGCATCAACATAAAAATCAAGACTTGTAAAAACTCAGGAAAATATGACACCACCAAAAAAGAGCAAAAAAAACCTTCAGTAATGGACTCAGAAAAATTGAAGATCTATAAAATGGCTGATAATTCAGAATAATCTTCTTTTAAAAGTTAAAGGAATTACAAAAAAATACAGATAGAAAACTAAATGAAATTTGGAAAACAATTCAGGAACAAAATTAGAAATTTAACCAAGAAATAGAAACAATTTTTTAAGACCAAAGAGAAACTCTCAAAATAAAGAATATGTAAATTGAATAAAAAATTCAAAAAAAGCTTAACAGCAGACTTAAACAGGAAAAAAAATCAGTGAACTCAAAGACAGAACATATGAAATTATACAATTAGAGGAGCAAAAAGAAAAGTGAATAAAAAACAATGAAGAAGGCCTATCAGAATTACGAGACAACATCAAATAAGCTAACCTCAGCATAATAGGAGTTGCTAAATGATAGAAGAGAGAAAAAGGCCTAGCAAGCATATTTAAGGAAATAGTGACTAAAATTATCCCAAACATGGTGACAGAAAACAGCATCCAGGTATAGGAAGCTCAGGTCACCAGTCAAATTCAAGCCAAAATGTAATCACCAAGGCACATCATAATCAAATTAACAAGTTAAGGACAGAATATTAAATGTAGCAAGAGAAAAGAAACATATCAAAATTAATGAAGTCTTAATACAACTTTCAGTTGATTTCTCAGCAGAAACCCTGGAGATCAGGAGAAGATGGGATAATGAGATTGACGCTGTGAACTTTTTTTCAAGAAGTGATGCCGAACCTGAACAGGAAAACCAAAGGAATCTATGGACCCTTTGAAAGAAGCAAAAGGCTGCAGCCTACACTGTGAGTCAGGTGAAGGGCTCCCAGTCCCCAGAATGTGAGAGGTGGGAAGTTTGCCTCCGGCATACACACCCCCACCAGGGATCCTGAAAGTCCGTATCACCAGGGAAGGCCCTAATCTCACCCAGTGCAGGAACTGACTTGGTGAGGATAATGGAATATAAAAGTAGGAGCAGCATGATCCTTGCATGCACTCCCAGATTCCAGTGTGGACCAAGGGCAGCCATTCCTTACTGATCTTAACAGGGGACCCTGCAGAGGACAGTCAAAAAGTTCAGGTGTTGGTCACAGGTTGAAAGAAGCTCCCAACACGGTTTCACAATATAACACAAACTCTCTTGGCTAGGGCCATGGTTGGGGAGAGTGAAAAGCAGACTTTGAGTACAGGAGTCCTGAGTGTTGTAGCTGTGGATGCAGGAGCTGGGTGCCTGGCTTTGCAGTGAACAGGGAGGAGTGTGGCCTAAAAGCCATGGTTGCTATTTCCCTGGGGAAAGTTTATGACTCCCAGTAGCTGTGAGTTCTGATTATAGGCTGACTGGAACTCAGCTTTCTGCTGTCAGTGGAACACTGTGGGAGTGGATCTGCCTCACCAAATGAGTGGGAACTATGTGGGGCTTACCACTGCCTGCTACTCCCCACTCCCTGCACAAACTCTTCTGCATAGCAGAGGCAGCAATGCTCCCCTGTGGAACATCAACCCAGTGGTCTGAGACCCACTCCCATTCCCCAACACCCACAGGGGTTGCTGCTTGCCCTGCACAGGGAGACTCAGAGTACAAACCCACCAGACCCAGTTCCCACCTGGCTTTGCCCTGCCACACATCCTGGCTTAACACAAAGGATAGAATCTCTTGAAAGCTACATGGCCCTGCCCATTGCCTATAAAATCAGAGTACCCCACCCTGGACAACATAAGGCAAGCAAAAATCCCACTACTACTCCCACATTTGGAAGCA
Source organism: Pan paniscus (assembly GCF_029289425.2). NCBI lineage: Eukaryota > Metazoa > Chordata > Mammalia > Primates > Hominidae > Pan > Pan paniscus. The sequence continues at coordinate 45,416,395 of NC_073257.2, read as the reverse complement.
CTGCCATCTGGCTGGAGGCCAACCAAGACAATCCACTACAGTATCTCCTGGCAGAATAGCACTGCACCCAAGAAGAAGAAAATAGCTGCATGATCTCAGCTATCACTACTGCCTGCACCACTCTGCTAACCAGGAGGTCCTTAGTCTGTCTGTGGGACCAGTTCATTACTACTCTTAACTGGTGTTCAAAAAAGCCAACACACTGAGGCTATCAATAACCAAGTACTTTCACAGAGTCTATGTGACTCTCCTGCCACCCCCATTAAAGCTGGTGCTGGTACCCACTACTGGAAAACTTGAGGACAGGTCACATCACCTTGCAGACATGCCCCATCAGCAGCCTGGAATGTGGCAACTTCACTGGGCAGTTAGAAAGAAATCTAAAAGCAGTAAGACAAAAGCATGAGGTAACCTAAAAAGAAAAAAACTATCAGACTAACAGCAGATTTCTCAGCAGAAACCATATCAGCCAGAAGGGATTGGGAAACTATCTTCAACCTCCTTAAACAGAACGACTGTCAACCAAGAATATTGTATCCTGCAAAACTAAGTTTCAATCTCCTTAAACAGAATAACTGTCAGCCAAGAATTTTGTATCCTGCAAAACTAAGTTTTATAAATGAAGAAGAAATAAAGTCATTTTCAGACAAATGCTGAGGAAATTTGTCACTACCAAATCAGCCCTATAAGAAATACTAAAAGGAATTCTAAACCTTGAAACAAAAGCACAATATGCACCAAAATATAATTTCTTGAAAGCTTAAAACTCACAGGGCCTATAAAATAAGAACACAATTTGAAAAATCAGGTAACAATTAACATGATGAAGAAAACAGTACCTCACATCTTAATATTAACATTGAATGTAAATGGCCTAAATGATCCACTTAAAATATTCAGAATGGATAAAAAATCACAACCCAAATCTCTGCTGTCTTCAGTAGACTTACCTAACATAGAAGGATTCATATAAACTCAAGGAAAAGGGAATTAAAAAGGTATTGTACACAGATGGAAACCAAAAGTGAGCAAGAGTAGCTCTTCTTGTATCAGACAAAATACTTCAAAGCAACAACAGTAAAAAGAAAAAAAGACAACGATGGTCACTACATACTGATAAAAAGATCAATTCAACAAGCAGATATTACAATCCTAAATTTATATGTACCAAACACTGGAGCTCCTAGCATCATAAAACTATTACTACTAGACATAAGAAATAAGATAGCAAAACAATAATAGTAGAACTTCAATAGACCACTGATAACACTCAAAAGATCTCTGAGACAAAAAGTCAACAGAGAAACAACGGACTTAAATGACATGCTAGAACAAATAAACGCAATGGGTATCTATAGTAAATTCTATTCAAGATCTTCAGAATACACATTCTTCTCATCAGCGCATGTAACATTCTCCAAGACAGACCATATAATAGGCCACAAAACAAATCTTGATAAATTTTATAAAATCAAAATCTTATCAAGTGTCTTCTCAGACCACAAAGAATAAAACTAGAAATCAATTCCAAGAGGAATTCTTGAAACTGTACAAATACATGGAAATTAAACAACATGCTCCTGAATGATATTTGGGTCAATAATGAAATTAAGATGGAAATTTAAAAATTTTCTGAAACAAGTGAAAATGGAGATACAATATACCAAAACCTCTTGAATACAGCAAAAGCAGTGCTAAGAGAGAAGTTAACGTTAAATGCCTACATCAAATAAATATAAATATCACAAGTTAACAACCCAACGTTGCTCCTGAAGGATCTAGAAACACAAGAACAAACCAAACCCAAAACTAGCAGAAGAAAAGAAATAACAAAGAAAAGAGCAGAACTAAATGAAATTGAGACTTAAAAATAATACAATGTAAATTAGTTCAACCATTGTGGAAGACAGTGTGGTGACTCCTCAAGGATCTAGAACCAGAAATACCATTTGATCCAGCAATCCCATTACTGGGTATATACCTAAAGGATTATAAATTATTCTACTATAAAGACACATGCACATGTATGTTTATTGCGGCACTATTCACAATAGCAAAGACTAGGAACAAACCCAAATGCCCATCAATGATAGACTGGATAAAGAAAATGTGGCACATATACACCATGGAATACTATGCAGACATAAAAAGGATGAGTTCATGTCCTTTGCAGGGACATGGATGAAGCTGGAAGCCATCATTCTCAGCAAACTAACACAGGAGCAGAAAACCAAACACTGCATGTTCTCACTCATAAGTGGGAGTTGAACAATGAGAAAACATGGACATAGGGAGGGGAACATCACACACTGGGGCCTGTTGAGGGGTGGGGGGCTTGGGGTGGGATAGCATTAGCAGAAATACCTAAGGTAGATGACGGGTTGATGGGTGCAGCAAACCACCATGGCACATGTATACCTACGTAACAAAACTGCACGTTCTGCACATGTATCCCAGAACTTAAAGTATAATTTCAAAAAGAAATAATAATAATAATACAATGGATCAACCAAATGAAAACTCAGTTCCCTGAAAAGATTTTTAAAAATCGATAAATCACTATCTAGATTAACAAAAAAAAAAATCCAAGTAAACATAATCAGATATGAAAAAGGAGACATAAGAACTGATACCACAGAAATTTAAAAAAATTATCAGAGTACATGAATAACTATATGCTCACAAAAAGAAAAACCTAGAGGAAATGGATAAATTTCTAAACATACAACCTTCCATGATTGAACCAGGAAGAAACAGAAATCCTGAACAGACCAATAAGGAGTAGTAAGATTGAACTAGTAATAAAAATCTCCCAATTAAAAAAAAGCTCAGAACTAGATGGATTGACAGCCAAATTCTACCAAATGTGCAAAGAGGAACTGGTACCAATCCTGTTGAAACTGTTCCAAAAATTATAAAAAGAGAGAATCCTCTACAATTCATTCTACGAAGCCACCCTGATACCAAAGCTGAAGAAGGACACACAAAAAAACTACAGACCAAAATCCTCTGCTGATTATAGTTGAAAAAATCTTCAACAAAATGCTAGCAAACCAAATCCAATAGCACATCAAAAATATAATATACCATGATTAAGTGGGGTTTATTCCAGGGATTCAAGGATGGTTCAATATATGCAAATAAATAAAAGTGATTCAACACAAAAAGAGAATTAAAAACAAAACACTTTTGATAATCTCGACATATTTAAAAATGGCATTTGATAAAGTTCAGCATTTCTTCAGGATAAAAATCTTCAATCAACTAGGTATAGAAGAAACATACCTCAAAATAATAAAGGCCATATATGACAAACCCACAGCCAACATCATACTAAACACACAAAAGTTAAAAGCAATCTTCTAAGAAGTGGAACAAGGATGCCCACTTTCACCACTCCTATTCAACATAATACTGGAAGTCCTACCCAGAGCTGTGAGGCAAGAAAAAAAAATAAAAGGCATCAAAATAGGACAATAGGAAGTCAAATGATCTTTGTTCACTGATAATATGATCTAATATCTAGAAAAACCTAAAGACTTCTCCAAAACTCTTAGATTTCATAAACAAATTCAGTAAAGTTTCAGGATACAAAATCAATGTACAAAAATTAGTGGCATTTCTGTATACCTTAACAAGCTGAGAATTAAATCAAGAAGGCAATCCCATTTACAATAGCTACAAATAAAATACTTAGGAATATATTTAACCAAGGAGGAGAAAGACCACTACAAGGAAAAATACAGAATACTGATGAAAGAAAGGAATTAATGTTATTTAAATAGCCATACTTGTAATGTTAAATACAAGTACTAAATACATACTTGTGATATTTAAATAATGTTATTTAAATAGCCATACAATCTTGTAAGCATACTGCATTCTTTTCCATTTTTTTCTTCTCTGTATTTTCAAAAGCCTTTGAGTCAGTAATCCTTTCTTCTACTTGATCACTTCTGCTGTTGAGATACTCTGATGCATTTTTGTGTATGTCCATTGAATTTCTCAACTCCAGAATTTCTGGGTGTTTTTAAAGTTATTACTTCAATCTCTTTGTTAAATTTCTCTGATAAATTTCTGGATTCCTTCTCTATGTTATCTGAAGATCATTCAGCTTCCTCATAACAGCTATTTAAAATTCTCTAAGAGGTCACATATCTCCATTTTGCCAGAACTGGTTACTGATGCCTTATTCAATCAGTTTGGTGAGGTTATATTTTCCTATATATTCTTGATGCCTGTGGACATTTGTTAATGTCTGGGCATTGAAAAGTTTAGGTCTTTATGTCAGTCTTTGCAGTCTGGACTTGCTCGTACCCATCCTTCTTCAGACAGCTGATTTTTTGGTTCTATGAAAGTGCTCTCTTGTATGGATAGTTGTTCAATTTGATGTTCCTGCAGGGAGGAGAGGAGGATGACTCCTGGAGCATTCTTTTCAGCCATCTTGCTCTGCCTCCACTTCACAAATAAATTTTTAAAGGAATAGATACTTGTTCTATTTTGGTTTTTTAATTTCTTCTAAAGGAAGCCAAAGCAGAAAATACAATCAATAGTTTAGAAAAACACATTTTATACCACTTGGCTCCCTGAAATATATCTCATTTGGACAAAGAATCACATTTAACATGACCAGTGTATAAAAATTAGGTAAAAGGCAAAACGTAGTATGAATATATCATATCTCTTACAATCCCCAGAATAGTGGCCAAACAAAAATTTAATGGAAAAGTAATATGGTGTGCATACGTGTCCCCTCCAAATCTCATGTTGACACTTGATCAACAATATTGGACACGTGCCCAGTGGGAGGTGTGTTGGCTATGGGATAAAATTTCTCATGAATGGCTTGGTGCCATCTCCACAGTAATGAGTGAGTTGTTACTCTATTAGTATTAGTTCCTGCAAGATCTGGTTGTTGAAAAGAGCCTGGCAGAATTGGAGCAAGATGGCTGAATGGAAGTCTACACTATTCATCCCCCTTACAGAAACATCAAATTTTAACAACTAACAATATGGAAAAAAGCACCATCACAAGAACCAAAAATCAAGCGAGTAATCACAGTACCTGGTTTTAACCTCATATTGCTGAAAGGGGTACTGAAGAGAGTAGGCTGGGAGAGAGAAGGTAATGTAGCAGAAGTGGAGACCATAGGTATTTGGCCACATCATATATGTTACTTGTGCTTTCAGGGCCTGCCTGAGCACTGTCTCATGTACACCACTTCTATTTGATGATGGAGTACTACCTGCATGCCAAACTATTTGGAGGGTCAGATAACATCCAGTTCATGATGGGCAGCTCAGATTGCTTGGCAACTTGGTGGTCCATGGTTAAGTGTTCAGTTTCTACTAACACCCAATAGCAGGCCAAGAACTGTTTTACAAAAAGGATAATTATTTGCACAGAATGAGATGGCTTTGCTCCAAGGGGCCTGCACTGTGATTCACCTATAGGAACTCGCCGAAGGCTCTGAAGAGCATCCCTATCTGCTACTGTCACTTCCAGCACCATTGGATCTGTAAGATCATGTTTCCCAAGTGGAAGAGCACCCTGTACCTGTTGCAGAACCTTCTCTTGTTCTTGGTTCCACTCAAAACTAACAGATTTCCAGGTCACTCAGTAAGTGAGTGAGCCACAGTAGCATGCCCAAATGAGGAATACATTGCCTTAATATACAGAGAGGTCAAATAGGCATTATACCTGTTTTTTTGGGTAGTAGGAGAGGCCAGATGCAACAATTTTTCCTTATTTCAGAAGGAATATCTTGACATGTCCCATTCCACTAGATTTCTAAACATTTCATGATGTAGAAGGCCCCTAAATTTTTTGGATTCATGTCCCACCTTCTGACATGCAAATATCTTACTAATATATCTAGAGTACTTTTTACTCAAGAGGTCCAGTCAGCATATCATCAATATAATAAACAAGTATGATATCTTGTAGAAAGGCTTTCAAGTTCCTTGCAAACTAAATTATGATATAGAGCGGGAGAACTGATATACTCTTAAGGTAGGACAGTGAAGATGCATTGCTAGACTTTCCAGCTAAAAGAAAACTGCTTCTTCACTATAGGAAAGCAGAAAATAAAGCAATCTTCCAGATCAATATTTCCATGCCAGTTACCAGGGGATATGTTAATTTGCTCAAGCAATGAAATCATTATTTAGTACAGTATCTACAATTAGAATCACCATCTATTTAAATTTATGATAATCCACTGTTATTTTCTGAGATCCACCTGTTTTCTGAACAGGCCAAATAGGTGAGTTGAAGGATGTGGTTGAAATCACAACCCCAACATTTTTCAAGTCCTTGATGAAGTCACTAATCTTCCAAATCTCTCTGCGAATGTAATATTGCTTTTGGTTTACAATTTTCCTAGGTAGAATCAGTTCTAGTAGCTTCTAATTGGCCTCTTCTACCATAATGGTCCTTACTCCACAGGTCAGGAAACCAATGTGAAAATTCTGCCAGTTGATGAGTATATTTATTAAATTATACATTCACGAACTGGGGAAATGACAAGAGGATGAGTTCAGCTTCCACTGGATCCACTGTGAGACAGATCTGTGCTAAAGTCCCATTGATCACTTGCCCTCCATAGTTTCCTTTCCAGTGAACCATCATGACATTTTTGGCCTTTTGGAATTAGTGTCAGTTCAGAGGCACTGTCCATTAATCCCTAAAAAATCTTATTATTTCCTTTTATATGTTGTGTAGTAACCCAGCAAAAAGGCCATAGGTCCCTTTGAGGAAGGCTGGGAGAAAAATTAAAGGTATAAATTTTTGGCAGTATACTAGGTCCTTCCTCAAGGTACCCTTCCTTCAAGGGGTCCTGGGTCTGTAAACTTGATCAAGTCTGGGAATTGATTGAGAGGCCATGACTGTGTTTTTATTATTTAAATTAGACTTTGTCCACTTGATCTAGAACTCTTCTGCTTATACAGATTATGTAAGAATTTAGTAGGCTGACCATTTATGTCACTTCAACAAACACAATTATCAACTAGCCAATGCCATAGATATCTCAAGTCAGACTATTCTGATTTCTACTTTGATTTCCATTATGGTAACCATGACACTGTTGTTTCTGATGTTTAAATGCCACCACTTGGCCTCTGAGACCCAATTATTCCTATTGCATTTAAGGTTCCCAATTCAGTAGCAGCAACATCCAGTGTGATTTCTGAGCTATAGAGAAGAGCAACCACAGGGCTGTTTGAGAATGCTGGGGCTGTCTTCACATTTCTCACAGTTGTGGTGAAAGGTGTGTCCTCTGGACCCCCCTAAGATGGGTGAGCAGATCTTAAATGATAAATCCACATTAACATTCCAATTTTCCTAGGCCTTCGAATCCCTTCCTTTTCAGTAAACCAAGGCAATTCTGCATTTCAACTTCACTTAGTATAGGCCACTTTTTGGTCCATTTTCAGCCAACCAAATTGACTGTTACAGTCCTTTCTAACCTCCATGCTGCAACATTAAACCATGAATCTCTGCTTAGTGATAAATAAATTATACCATATCAATAAATTTCGTGTGATCTAACTTTGTTCTTTTCATCTTCATCCTATACATGCAATATTGATTCCCAAACATATTCCCCTGATTTCTGTCTAAATAAATTAGAAAAATTATGTAGTTTTTTCAGAATGCAGTGCACCTTCTCATGAGCCATACTTTGTACTTCATCTTTAGGGGGCTGGTGGGACTTGTGTCTAATTATAGGTCTACAAGCAAAAGAGGGTGGTGGGGGTGAGTCTTGGGGAGAATCAGAAGTGTTTTGCAAGGTAACTATCTCAAGGGAGGCAATTATAGTTTCTTCGGACACAGCAAGATTAATCTCTTCTGACAGGAATGAAAAGGCTGCTTCTGTCTTTTTATTGTATATATTTATGGGGTATGAGTGGTGTTTTGATATATGTATACATTGCAGAATGATTAAATCAAGTTAATTAATATATCTATCACCTCACATATCCTTTTTTATAGTGAGAATAAAGTCTACTCTCTGAGCAATTTTCAAGTATATAGAATATTAACTATAATGACCATGCTATACAGTAGCTGTCCAGAAATTAATACTCCTATCTAACTGAAATTTTGTGCCCTTTTGTAACATCTCCCCATTTGTCCCCCTTCCCCCAGCCTCAGGTAACCACCATTTTACCTTCCACTTCTATGAGTATGACTTTTTAGATTCAACATATATGTGAGATCATGTAGAATTTTTCTTTATGTGCCTGGCTTATTTCACTTAGCATGTCTTCCAGGTTCATTCATGTTGTTGAGAATGGTAGTATCTCCTTTTTAAAAGGAAGAATACTATTCCATTGTATGAGAACACCACAATTTCTTTATCGATACATCCACTGACAGACACCTTGTTTTCATATCTTGGTTATTGTGAGTACTGTTACATGGACACGGGGATGCAGATATCTTTACTAGATATTTATTTCATTTCCTTTGGGTATGTACCCAGAAGGGGAATTGCTGGGTTATATGGTAATTCTATTTTTAATTTTTTAAAGAAACTCCCTATTGTTTTTCACCACCTGAACAGTATGTAAGGATTCTGTTTCTCCATAACCTCACCAACATATGTTATCTTTTTGATGATAGCCATCCTAATAGGTGTGTGATGATAACTCATGGTTTTTATTTGCATTTCCCTGATGATTAGTGATGTTGAGCATCTTTTCATATGCCTGTTGACCATTTGTATGTTTTATTTCAAAAAATGTCTATTTAGGTTCTTTGCCCATTTTTGTCAGACTTTTATTATTGTCATTTTGCTGTTGAGTTTGTGAGTTCCTTACATATTTTGAATATCAACTGCTTATCTAACAATATATGATTCACGAATGTTTTCTCTGAATCTGTTGGCTCTCTTTTCATTTTCTGCATTGTTTCCTTTGTCCAGAAAATTTTTAGTTTCATTATACTTCCACTTGTTTACTTTTGCTTTTGTGTCCTGTGCTCTTGGTGAGCTATCTAAAAATTATTGCCAAGATCAATATCAAGAAGTTTTTCCCTTATGTTTTCTTCAAGAGTTTTATAGTTAAAGGTATTGTGTTTAGGTCTTCAATCCATTTTAAGTTTATTTTTGTGAATGTTATAAAATAAGTTCCAGTTTCATTATTTTGCGTTTGAGTATTCAAATTTCCCAACATTATTTGTTAAAGAGATGGTCATTCTCCCGTTGTGTCTTCTTGATGCTCTTGTGAAAAATTAGTTGACACAAATGCTTGGGTTTATTTCTGGGCCATCTATTCTCTTCCGTCAATTTGTACATCTGTTTTTATACCAGTACCATAGTTGTTTTTTAAAAATATTTTAAAAATATTTTCATATTTTAAAATCACTTTGTAATACAATTTGAAACCAGAAAGTGTGATGCCTGCAACTTTGTTTTTCTTTTTAAAGACTGTTTTGGCTACTTGATGTCTTTTGTGATTCCATAGAAGTTATAGAATTTTTGTTTTCTGTTTCTCTAAAAATGTAATTGGAATATTGATAAGCACTGTGTTGAATCTATGTGACTCTGGGTAGTATATATATATATTTATTATATATATATCAGGCAGCTTCTGGAAGAGTGTGCCAACAAACCACTTCCAGGAATAAACTAGATTCTGGGGACCTATAGCTAGCCATGAGAAGTGCTCGCACACTCATTCAAAACCATCTGTTTGTTCTCTCTTCTCCAGGCAAACTCATGACTTCCAAGTTCCCTCCACTCCCTGAAGTAGGTGATTTCAGAGCCAAATCCTCTGACAGAAACTGTAAATGTTGCAGAACACTATATGTGGTCCAAACCCTTTATTCCTCAGGAAGAAGTTATGAGTTGTGGATTATTTCCCAATTGTATGACACGGTGCTTAGGATGCAGTTTGTGCATGAGTCTTTGCTTTCCCTACCCAATATGTGGATATTTTTTCAGTTTCCCAATGTGTAGGAGTCGCTCAACCACTTTCTGGCTCTCAGAGAGAATTGATCCATGTGGAAATGTTTATTCTCTGCATCTATGGGAGAGAGAAAAGTAAGGAACCTCCTATTCCACCATGTTGCTGACATCGGTCTCTAGAAATTCTGCTTCCAAAGGCAAGGAGGACCCAGCAGAGTTTAGAAGTAAACATCCCTAGCTTCATTAGGATCTTCCCATATTTCCTCATTCCAATTTTTAGGATTTTGTTCTATCCTAATCGATGCTCTCATTTTAACAGAAGATATCCTATAAAATTGGGAATTCAACTTGCATTATAATTCAGCCACTCACAGGATGAGACTCTGGATATGGTTTTCAGCAATCTGAGCTAGTTTTCAGCAATTTGTAGCTATAGGAGACCAGGGTTTCTTTCAGGGTAGTCATAGAAAGTTTTAGGTCATTATGTGGCTCTTGGGCTGGAAATCTGAATTCCAAGCTCATACTTTTCTTTCCCCACTTTGTCTAACATAATAAGAGTAACCAGCTAATCTCATTACACTCATTACTTTTGCAAAAGTATGTTAAGCTATCAAAGACATGGTCACTCAGAAACCTGCTATTTTTAAGTATTTGATTAGGAGTATCCAGTGGTGATATTTTGTGTCCTATTACCATATGATGCCACGGTATCAGTGCTCTCTTTGTTCTGTATCAAGTACCATATACCCTTTTATTCCTTTATTAGTAGCTGCACATGGTCAATATAGGTGAAAAGAACAAAAGAAACAAGGTATGTGGTAACTGCTGGGTGCCCCAGTGAGAGAGACACTGTGCTTTCTGTATTCCCTCTTCTGTATTAAGAAGCCAAATAAATGTAATATTAGTTTAAAGTCTGTTTTGTCTAGTGAATTTATTATAGCCTGAAACTGACAATGATTGGGAGTGCCATAATAGTTTCTTTTAGAGAGTAAAATACAATTACTTCCATTTCTGAATTCATACGTTACATTATTAATATATTTCCTTACCAGTTGTTAAATATACTGAATATCACCATGACTAGCACACAATTTGGGGTCTTCTCTCATAGTTTAGCTGAAAATATATGTTGAGGAAGTCAGAATTAAGGTGAAGGCATACTTCTATCTTCTATTTACTTTCCATTTCAATTTGTCTTGTGTGTGCAGGGTGGGGTGATAATTTTTATTTTGAACCTTTCTGAGCCATCTTGCTTTGGGTGTTCTTTTTTGTAATATCTTTTTTTAAAATTTTATTATTATTATACTTTAAGTTTTAGGGTACATGTGCACAACGTGCAGGTTTGTTACATATGTATACATGTGCCATGTTGGTGTGCTGGACCCATTAACTCATCATTTAGCATTAGGTACATCTCCTAATGCTATCCCTCCCTCATCTTCCCACCCCACAACAGGCCCCGGTGTGTGATGTTCCCCTTCCTGTGTCCACGTGTTCTCATTGTTCAGTTCCCACCTATGAGTGAGAACACGCGGTGTTTGGTTTTTTATCCTTGCGATAGTTTGCTGAGAATGATGGTTTCCAGCTTCATCCATGTCCCTACAAAGGACATGAACTCATCCTTTTTTATGGCTGCATAGTATTCCATGGTGTATATGTGCCACATTTTCTTAATCCAGTCTATCATTGTTGGACATTTGGGTTGGTTCCAAGTCTTTGCTATTGTGAATAGTGCCACAATAAACATACATGTGCATGTGTCTTTATAGCAGTATCATTTATAATCCTTTGGGTATATACCCAGTAATGGGATGGCTGGGTCAAATGGTATTTCTAGTTCTAGATCCCTGAGGAATCGCCACACTGACTTCCACAATGGTTGAACTAGTTTACAGTCCCACCAACAGTGTAAAAGTGTTCCTATTTCTCCACATCCTCTCTAGCACCTGTTGTTTGCTGACTTTTTAGTGACCGCCATTCTAACTGGTGTGAGATGGTATCTCATTGTGGTTTTGATTTGCATTTCTCTGATGGCCAGTGATGATGAGCATTTTTTCATGTGTTTTTTGGCTGCATAAATGTCTTCTTTTGAGAAGTGTCTGTTCATATCCTTCACCCACTTTTTGATGGGGTTGTTTTTTTCTTGCAAATTTGTTTGAGTTCATTGTAGATTCTGGATATTAGCCCTTTGTCAGAAGAGTAGGTTGCAAAAATTTTCTCCCATTCTGTAGGTTGCCTGTTCACTCTGATGGTAGTTTCTTTTGCTGTGCAGAAGCTCTTTAGTTTAATTAGATCCCATTTGTCAATTTTGGTTTTGTTGCCATTGCTTTTGGTGTTTTAGACATGAAGTCCTTGCCCATGCCTATGTCCTGAATGGTATTGCCTAGGTTTTCTTCTAGGGTTTTTATGGTGTTAGGTCTACCACGTAAGTCTTTAATCCATCTTGAATTAATTTTTGTATAAGGTGTAAGGAAGGGATCCAGTTTCAGCTTTCTACATATGGCTAGCCAGTTTTCCCAGCACCATTTATTAAATAGGGAATCCTTTCCCCATTTCTTGTTTTTCTCAGGTTTGTCAAAGATCAGATAGTTGTAGATATGTGGCATTTTTTCTGAGGGCTCTGTTCTGTTCCATTGGTCTATATCTCTGTTTTGGTACCAGTACCATGCTCTTTTGGTTACTGTAGCCTTGTAGTATAGTTGGAAATCAGGTAGCGTGATGCCTCCAGCTTTGTTCTTTTGGCTTAGGATTGACTTGGCAATGCGGGCTCTTTTTTGGTTCCATATGAACTTTAAAGTAGTTTTCTCCAATTCTGTGAAGAAAGTCATTGGTAGCTTGATGGGGATGGCATTGAATCTCTAAATTACCTTGGGCAGTATGGCCATTTTCACAATATTGATTCTTCCTATCCATGAGCATGGAATGTTCTTCCATTTGTTTGAGTCCTCTTTTATTTCGTTGAGCAGTGGTTTGTAGTTCTCCTTGAAGAGGTCCTTCACATCCCTTGTAAGTTGTATTCCTAGGTATTTTATTCTCTTTGAAGCAATTGTGAATGGGGGTTCACTCATGATTTGGCTCTCTGTATGTCTGCTATTGGTGTATAGGAATGTTTGTGATTTATGCACACTGATTTTGTATCCTGAGATTTTGCTGAAGTTGCTTATCAGCTTAAGGAGATTTTGGGCTGAAACGACAGGGTTTTCTAAATATACAATCATGTCATCTGCAAACAGGGATAATTTGACTTCCTCTTTTCCTAATTGAATACCCTTTATTTCCTTCTCCTGCCTGATTTCTCTGGCCAGAACTTTCAACACTATGTTGAATAGGAGTGGTGAAAGAGGGCATCCCTGTCTTGTGCCAGTTTTCAAAGGGAATGCTTCCAGTTTTTGCCCATTCAGTATGATATTGGCTGTGGGTTTGTCATAAATATCTCATTATTTTGGATATGTCCCATCAATACCTAGTTTATTGAGAGATTCTAGCAAGAAGGGGTGTTGAATTTTGTCAAAGGCCTTTTCCATATCTATTGAGATAATCATGTGGTTTTTGTCTTAGGTTCTATTTATATGATGGATTACTTTATTGATTTGTGTATATTGAACCAGCCTTCCATCCTAGGGATGAAGCCAACTTGATCATGGTGGATAAGCTTTTTGATGTGCTGCTGGATTCGGATTGCCAGTATTTCATTGAGGATTTTTGCATTGATGCTCATCAGGGATATTGGTCTAAAATTCTCTTTTTTTGTTGTGTCTCTGCCAGGTTTTGGTATCAGTATGCTGCTGGCCTCATAAAATGAGTTGGGGAGGATTCCCTCTTTTTCTATTGATTGGAATAGTTTCAGAAGTAATGGTACCAGCCCCTCTTTGTACCTCTGGTAGAATTCGGCTGTGAATCCATCTGGTCCTGGACTTTTTTTGGTTGGTAGGCTATTAATTATTGCCTCCATTTCAGAGCCTGTTACTGGTCTATTCAGGGATTCAACTTCTTCCTGGTTTAATCTTGGGTGGGTGTATGTGTCCAGGAATTTATTCATTTCTTCTAGATTTTCTAGTTTATTTGTGTAGAGGTGTTTATAGTATTCCCTGATGGTACTTTGTATTTCTGTGGGATTGGTAGTGATATCCCCTTAATCATTTTTTATTGCACCTATTTGATTCTTCTCTTCTTTATTAGTCTTGCTAGTGGTCTATCAATTTTGTTGATCTTTTCAAATAAAACAGCTCCTGGATTCATTGATTTTTTGAAGGGTTTTTTCTGTCTCTATCTCCTTCAGTTCTGCTCTGATCTTAGTTATTTTTGGCCTTCTGCTAGCTTTTGAATGTGTTTGCCCTTGCTTCTCTCTTTTAATTGTGATGTTAGGGTGTCAATTTTAGATCTTTCCTGCTTTCTCTTGTGGGCATTTAGTGCTATAAGTTTCCCTCTACACACTGCTTTAAATGTGTCCCAGAGATTCTGGTATGTTGTATCTTTGTTTTCATGGTTTCAAAGAACATCTTTATTTCTGCCTTCATTTTGTTATGTACCCAGTAGTCATTCAGAAGCAGGTTGTTTAGCTTCCATGTAGCTGTGCGGTTTTGAGTGAGTTTCTTAATCCTGAGTTCTGGTTTGATTGCACTGTGGTCTGAGAGACAGTTTGTTATAATTTCTGTTTTTTTACATTTGCTGAGGAGTGCTTTGCTTCCAACTATGTGGTCAGTTTTGGAATAAGTGTGATGTGGTGCTGAGAAGAATGTGTATTCTGTTGATTTCGGGGGGAGATTTCTGCAGATGTCTATTAGGTCCACTTGGTGCAGAGCTGAGTTCAATTCCTGGATATCCTTGTCAACTTTCTGTCTCATTGATCTGTCTAATGTTGACAGTGGGGTGTTAAAGTCTCTCATTATTATTGTGTGGGAGTCTAAGTCTCTTTCTAGGTCTCTAAGGACTTGCTTTATGAATCTGGGTGCTCCTGTATTGGGTGCATACATATTTAGGATAGTTAGCTCTTCTTGTTGAATTGATCCCTTTACCTTTATGTAATGGCCTTCTTTGTCTCTTCTGATCTTTGTTGGTTTAAAGTCTGTTTTATCAGAGACTAGGATTGCAACTCCTGCTTTTTCTTTGTTTTCCATTTGCTTGGCAGATCTTCCTCCATCCCTTTATTTTGAGCCTATGTGTGTCTCTGCACGTGAGATGGGACTCCTGAATACGGCACACTGATGGATCTTGACTCTATCCAATTTGCCAGTCTGTGTCTTTTAACTGGGGCATTTAGCCCATCTACATTTAAGGTTAATACTGTTATGTGTGAATTTGATCCTGTAATTATGATATTAGCTGGTTACTTTGCTCTTTAATTGATGCAATTTCCTCCTAGCATCGATGGTCTTTCCAATTTGGCATGTTTTTCCAGTGGCTGGTACCAGTTGTTCCTTTCCATGTTTAGTGCTTCCTTCAGGAGCTCTTGTGAGGCAGGCCTGGTGGTGACAAAATCTCTCAGCATTTGCTTGTCTGTAAAGGATTTTATTTCTCCTTCACTTATGAAGCTTAGTTTGGCTGGATATGAAATTCTGGGTTGAAAATTCTTTAAGAATGTTGAATATTGGCCCCCACTCTCTTCTGGGTTGTACAGTTTCTGTGGAGAGATCCGCTGTTAGTCTGATGGGCTTCCCTTTGTGGGTAACGCGACCTTTCTCTCTGGCTGCCCTTAACTTTTTGTCCTTCATTTCAACTTTGGTGAATCTGACAATTATGTGTCTTGGAGTTGCTCTTCTCGAGGAGTATCTTTGTGGTGTTCTCTGTATTTCCTGAATTTGAATGTTGGCCTGCCTTGCTAGGTTGGGGAAATTCTCCTGGATAATATCCTGAAGAGTGTTTTCCAACTTGGTTCCATTCTCCCTGTCACTTTCAGGTACAACAATCAGATGTAGATTTGGTCTTTTCACATAGTCCCATATTTCTTGGAGGCTTTGTTCATTTCTTTTTATTCTTTTTTCTCTAAATTTCTCTTCTCGCTTCATTTCATTCATTTGATCTTCAATCACTGATACCCTTTGTTCCACTTGATCGAATTGGCTACTGAAGCTTGTGCATGCATCACGTAGTTCTTGTGCCATGGTTTTCTGCTCCATCACGTCATTTAAGGTCTTCTCTACACTGTTTATTCTAGTTAGCCATTCGTCTCATCTTTTTTCAAGGTTTTTAGCTTCTTGTGATGGGTTTGAATATCCTCCTTTGACTCGGATAAATTTGTTATTACTGATCGTCTGAAGCCTTCTTCTCTCAACTCGTCAAAGTCATTCTCCGTCCAGCTTTGTTCTGCTGCTTGCGAGGATCTGCATTCCTTTGGACGAGAAGAGGCACTCTGATTTTTAGAATTTTCAGCTCTTCTGCTCTGGTTTCTCCCCATCTTTGTGGTTTTATCTAACTTTGGTCTTTGATGTTGGTGACATACAGATGGGGTTTTTGGTTTGGACGTCCTTTCTGTTTATTAGTTTTCCTTCTAACAGTCAAGACCCTCAGCTGCAGGTCTGTTGGAGTTTGCTTGAGGTCCACTGCAGATCCTATTTGCCTGGGTATCACCAGCGGAGGCTGCAGAACAGCAAATGTTACTGCCTAATCCTTCCTCTGGAAGCTTCGTCTCAGAGGGGCTACTGGCTGTATGAGGTGTCAGTCAGCCCCTACTGGGAGATGTCTCCCAGTTAGGCTACTTGGGTATCAGGGACCCACTTGAGGATGCAGTTTCTCCATTCTCAGATCTCAAACTCCATGCTGGGAGAAACACTACTCTCTTCAAAGCTGTCAGACAGGGACATTTAAGTCTGCAGAAGTTCCTGCTGCCTTTTGTTCAGCTCTACCCTGACCCCAGAGGTGGAGTCTACAGAGGCAGGCAAGCCTCCTTGAGCTGTGGTGGTCTCCACCCATTTCTAGTTTCTCAGCTGCTTTGTTTACCTACTCAAGCCTCAGCAATGGTGGATGCCCCTCCCTGAGCCTCACTGCTGCCTTGCAGTTCCATCTCAGACTGCCGTGCTAGCAGTGAGTGAGGCTTTGTGGGCGTGGGACCCTCCAAGCCAGGCGTGGGATATAATCTCCTGGTGTGCTGTTTGCTAAGACCATTGGAAAAGCGCAGTATTAGGGTGGGAGTGTCCCGATTTTCCAGGTACCATCTGTCACGGCTTCCCTTTTCTAGGAAAGGGAATTCCCTAACCCCTTGCACTTCCTGGGTGAGGCAGTGCTCCGCCCTGCTTCACCTCACACTCTGTGGGCTGTACCTACTGTCCTACAAGCCCCAGTGAGAGGAACCCGTTAACTCAGTTGAAAATGCACAAATCACCCATCTTCTGCGTTGCTCATGCTGGGAGCTGTAGACTGGAGCTGTTCCCATTCAGCCCTCTTGGAACCTCCCTCATGTTTATTATTTTATAATGCAGCTTTTTAATATGCAGTTAGATCAAGTGCCACTGCCTTATCCTCTTTCTTTAATCAATTATTTTCATACTGAAATGTTATTGTTGCCAAGTTTTAAAATCATATTTATAAAATTTCATCAACACCAAAAGCAATAATCAACCACTGGTATTTTGATTGGAAGTAAGTTATTTACCCATTACTTTTAAGAGTCTTTCACTCATAAGCATGAAATATCTCCCTATGTAGTCAACATTTCTTTAGTCATTAAAGTTCATTGTTTCCATCATATGAGGCCACATATTTCCTAGTGTTTATTTATCAGTTATTTTATTATTTTTGTGCTCTTTTCACTACTGGGATATATAGAAATGTTTTTGTTTTCCTTTGCCAAATTTGTGTTAGCTACATTGCTGAACATCATACTGATATTAAATTTTCTTTTATTTGACTCTTTTAAGCTTTAAAAGTCAAAATCTAATAATCTGTAAGTAATAATCATGTTGTATCATTTCTTCTAATATTTATAATAACAGGTTTTCTTTTTTATTACATTGGTTATACATTTTACAACAATACTTACTTTAGCAGCAATAGGAATTTTATCTTATTTTTAACTTTAATTGAACATTTCATTTCTTCATGAAACACGGTATTGGGATATTAGTAAGAGATTTTCTCCAACACGTTAAAAACAATCATTTGTTTCATTGTTTAAAAAAAATCAGGAACAGATGTATATCTACTCACAAAAAAAGAAATTTATGAAAAAATAAACAATTAAGAATACATGTAAATGTCATTTTTTCAATCAATTTTCAACATTTCTTGTCACTTAAAAATCTGAAATTGAGGAACATACCATAATTGTTAAGGTAACACAATTGCATGTTCTAAGAGTAATTTAAGAATTTCTGGTAGCCACAGAGAAATGGTAGCAAAAGAAATAGCAAGAGCAAAAGAAGAGTTTGCATGAGAGGTTCAAGGAAACTATCTCATTATATACTTTAAAGCCAAATATAGTCAGATTCTTCTAAGATTTCCTATAGTTTTCCTGGAGTGATCACAACAGAATGAAGAGCTAGATTATCCGGGTTTGAAATCCATCTGTAATGATGTGACTTTAGGCAGTTACTCCATGTCTTACTCTCCTCATCTCCTAAACAGTAATAGTAGTAGTATTTCAGTATTTCTCTCATAGAAATTCTTTGTGGATTATTTATTAAATATTTGATAATAAAGGCTCAATAAATATTAATAAGAAAATGTTTGCTGTTATTATTGTAAGGGTCCAGATATAAAAATCAAACTGGTTCGTTTAATATCCATTTATGACCACATTCCAAACTTATTCTTCTGAATATGAATATGACTATAACTTAAGGTTATTTGTTAATATTTTACACACTATGTGTTTCCACTTGGGCAATTTTATGTTTCTTAATTTGAAGCTCATCTTCTGATTTTGAGTCTATTGGCAAAAGACTTCTACCTATCATCTGAGCCACCTTCAGAGCTACAAAATAGACGTTTGAAATACATTGAAAAGAAAATACATCTACTCTAAAAACGTAAAACATATTGAGAGACGACATATTCCCTTCTTCATTTTATTAAGCTAGTAATTTCCCATATTAAATTGCATAGCTGAATAACCATCAATTAATCTCTTGTAAGTTGTAACAAAATTAGCACATGTGAACAAGTCAGTGGACTAAATACAAGTTGTCATCCCTCTCCTTTATTCAACTCAAAAACCTCAGAAAAAAAATACATAATAACAAATATGGAAAGTTAAGGACAGGGGTCTGAGACCAAGGTAAGTGAGAAGGTGCTAACTCTTAAGGAAAAATCTAGACATTGAAATACTTCAGAAATCTTATGGGTACAGATATGTAATATCATTGATATATTTTTAAATAATTAAGAGTATTTTAAATCATTATATACTCCCACTAATAACATTGAGAAGCAAACTTTTCACAGGCCTATTTCTATCTTTTCCCAATTTTTGTACTAGACTGCTTGTCCTATTTTACATATTAAGCCATTATTTGACACTGTATTGTAGTCACACAAAAGGGGGGACCTGAAAGACAATAGCAAGAAGAAATCCTTCTTGTGAACAGAAATTTGAGGAGTACAACTAAGACTCCACTATATGTGGGACTAGAGATGGTTTGAGATTTAGATTTACATTGATTTGTAGGCAGGAGCCAATGGAATTCGCCAGATAATCAGTTGAAGACTTGGGGGAAAAAGATTGAAAAAATGGTGACAGGTGTGTCTTGGGGAGTTTTGTCTATGACTTTCTAGAATAGGATGATAGTGTATAAAGTTATCCATCCCCCATGTAAATGTGCATAGGAAGGCATTTACCATAGTGTTAGCTCTCAATTAGAGGGCCTGTCTATAAATACTAGTCAACCTCATGCCTCAGCTACATTAGTGCTTATTCCATGGACTTAAGTACCAAGAGGCTATGGTGACACTGGCTTTTGAATAAACTTAATGGTATAGGGTTTTTCCTATCAAAAATAATATGGATATTGCCTCTGCTGAGTGCTGAAATTGTCAAAAGCATAGGCCAAAGTTGAGCCTCCAAGTATAGCATCATTTTCCAGAAGAATTAGCAAAACATCTGGTTGCAGATGGACTACTGTAAATTTTCTATCATACAGAGGCAAGCGAACTGCCCTCAGTGAGTTAGGCATTTATTATAGGCACTGAATCACATTCTCTGCCTATAGAACTTCTACCAATATTGTGGTTCATAAACTTGAAGAATATCTTTTCGACTGCCATAGTATCCTATACATCATCTCTAACCAGGGGCATGTTTTATGCAACTGATGTGTCATAATGAGTTCATGCCTATAAAATTCACTGGTATCAGCACAAGCCCCCATTACCCACAAGCAGCAAGTCTGATGGAACAGTGAAATGGCTAGGTGAAGTCTTGGTTACTATGACTTCTGATAGAAAACACCCTGAGAGGCTACAGTCTTGATTTACAGGATGTCATATATGCTTTAAAATGAAAGCCAATATATGGCCCTATCTATACCATAGCCTACCAATCTCATATCACATATGCTTTAATAACCCACTTAAAGAACTTTTACTTGATTTCCCAATGACTTTCATTAAGCAAGCTCCATGCAAAAGCATTCTTCCTGGTGCTCAAAGGAAGAATGCTCCCACCAAATATTCATGCTTCCAATAAACTAGAAGCTGAGACTGCTATCTTGGCATTTGGGATCCCATTCCATTAGATAAATCGACACAGAGAAAAAAGTTTCGGTACTGGCTTGATCTCAATAATTGGAAAGAAGTAAGTTTCTCCTAATTAATGGAGGCAAGAAGGACTAATTTTGATCCCTGGGGGTTCACTGGGCTACCTTTAAATACTCCCTTGCTCAAAATACTAGATAAATAGAGGACTGCAGAAATTTAACAAAACCACTAAGGTATCAGCTATCATAACAATAAAGGTTTGGGTTACCTTACCAGATAAAAAAATATTGTGCAGCCAAGGTGGAGGCAAAGACTAATGAGAACATGGAGGGGCAATGGAGGAAGGTAGCTATAATTAATTGCCTTCATAACTAGTTATAGAAATGGCAACTGTGGCAATGGTTTCTGTCCATTAATTATTTCTTATACCACTACCCCCTTTTATCCTCTGCCACTTTATATAAAGAACGTTGATGCTGAACAATGAATGTTGTAGGTTACAAATGGGAGTAAGACCCAGTTGAAATTACTCTGAAATATTATGGATTCTAATAGGGCTTAATGTTTCTTGGGTTGGAGACACATTTTCATCACCTGAATGATAAACAATGTGAGAATATTGAAGGCCAAACGAAGTAAACTGAGAAGACATCTCTTATTTTACCTTCCAGATTTACTCTCCAACTTTCTCTAGTTACTGTATGTTTCAAAGAGTGAACCTCCAAAGAGTGAATCAATGGGCTTGCTTGCTCTCTGGCTTCCAGGTGAATTCAGCCAGTGGAACCATGGCAGGAGATCAGAGGGAGGAAATACAATGAGATCAAAGAATGTATTTCCATGGTTTCTTCCCTGCAGCATCACAGCAGTGGGCATGTACCTTTCCCAGACCTCTTACCTCTTATTACACTACTCTCTCCATAGAGCTCTCTTTTACCTAGGTCTCCAATAACCATTCCTTCTCCTTTCCTCTTCAAGGTTAGGGGTAGTAACATTATCCCACTTTTTCTGCCTCGAGATTATTAAAGTTTTCCTTATATTTTTGCTGGACACCCCTCCTTTGTAAAGAGTATGTCACTTTATTAAACTCAAATGAAACCCAATTTGTGCTATCTCTTTTCCAACAAGATCATGACTTATATACCCATAACTAGCAGACTGGATAAACAAACAGTAGTGCCTTCACACAGCAATGAAAATAAACAAAATATGGTTACATGTCTTACATTACATTAAATTTTAAAAAGCAAGATGAGAAAGGATATTTAGAGAATTATTTATTCTTAAAATCTTCAAAAATTATATTATAATTACATACTGAAATGGTAAAACTATTAGGTTGAACCACATGAATTTGTCATTTTCTTATAGGTCAAAAATAGTTGAATATTGGCAATTACATATGTTTTGACCAAAATAAGAGGAAACAAGAAAACTGTTATCTTAAAATCAATATAACTATTGCCACTGTGAGGATGGAGGAAATTGTGAGAGACACACTGAAGATTTTATGTGAGAGTAGAACTCTATTTCTTGACCTAAGTGGTGGTTATCCTAGTTTTGCTTAATGCTTATTTGTTAAAATTTACACGTAAGTCTTATGAAATTACCTGTAACATATTTTGTAGTAAACACTGTTTAAAAAGTAAACTTTAAAAAGAATACTTGCTCTCAAATATTTTCATTTTGGTATTTCATTCAATACATATTCAAGTTCTGAACAAGAGATACTTTTGTAGTTCACTATAAAAGAAAGACAAACTATATATTGTTTAACTGGACAAAAATATTTTCTCTAATTTTTGTAACAATCACATGTCCACAGTAAGTTGCACTGACTTATTAAAATATAGTACATACTTAAAGCATAAAAATAAAGACAATAGTTCTCCTCAGTGTATACGTGAAAATATGCTATTTCATAGATATACCTAGTTATTAAACAAATGAATTTATTACTTGATTCTCTTATGGTATACATATTTAAGAAAAAAGTTTAAATTATTAAAATAAGATAAATGACTGACACAAATGGAAGGATGCTATAAGTCACCAGTCCAAAAGAGAGCAATGAAGAGATAAATACCTTTTCTGAGGTAAGGAAGATAAAAAATTTTTTAAACGGACCTTCCAATTTCCAGTCTAACATGTAAAAATCTCAGAAACTGTCACTCCATCCTAACAACAAGTAAAAAGCTGAACAAGTTGAAAAATAACTCTTCTTAGATACTTCATAGAAAAGACGTCACAGGGCAAACTGCTGCCCCCAAAACTGGAGAAACAGGTAAAGATAGGGAATCACAACTTAATGAAGCAGAAACCTTTTTAACCAGGATAAGAAAACCTGAATTGCAATTAGTGAATTGCTGGAACCTCAGTGAGGACACGTCTGAAGGATAAAAACACCAAGGAGGCTCAGTTATAGGGAGTTTCCACACTTTTGTGAGTTTTGCCTCCAGGAGCTGTACCAGGTTCTCACAATGAATAGTGGAGAAAAAAATCCCTTTATGTTCCTAAGAGAGGGAGAGGAAAAAGGAACCACTTCAAAATACGCCAGAGCAGTCTGTTCTTCTTAACAAGGTCTGCTCTCAGGACACGCACTTTTTACCAGAGCCAAACCTACTAGGGTTTTATCAGAGCCTAACAAGCCTACATGAAGGGAAATACCCAACTCCAGCCCCGTCTAGCCATCCTGCCCCACATAAGAAGGGAAAAAACTGAGAAGCACTGGAGAAGTTCATAGTCCAGGGACACAGGATCACCAAAAGATTGAGATCTAACCATAAGATTATAGAAGACTTTTTTTCCCTCATACTTATTCGCCACAAAATTAGAGACCCATTTACTGGAGTTTCTTTTCCTAGTATATCATGTCTGGCTTTTAATAAAATATTACAATGCACACTAACAGACAAAAAAAAAGTGAAGAGACAGAGCAAGCATTACAACTAAATTCAGATACAACAGGGATGTTGGAATTGTCAGACTAGCAGTTATGGCAAGGTTGCAGGATACAAGGTTAATGTACAAAAGTTACATGTTTTACCTTTTTTTTCTATTATTTTAGGTACATGTGGAGGTCTGTTAGATGGGTAAATTGTGTGTCATGGGAGTTAGGTGTACAAATTATTTTGTCACCCAGGTAGTGACAGCATATTACCTGATAGTTTTTTGATCCTCACCTCCACCCATTCTCCACCCTCAAGTAGGCCCCAGTGTCTATTGTTCCCTTCTTTGTGTTCATGTGAGCTCAATATTTAGCTCCCACTTATAAGTGAGAACATGTGGTATTTGGTTTTCTGTTCCTGCATTAATTTGCTTAGGATAATGGCTGCTAGCTCTGTCCATGTTGCTGCAAAGGACATGAGTTCATTCTTTTTATGGCTGCATAGTATTCTATGGTATATATGTACCACATTTTCTTTATCCAGTCCACTGTTGATGGGCATCTTGGTTGACTCTATGTCTTTGCTATTGTCAATAGTGCTGTGATGAACATGCACATGCATGTGTCTTTATGGTAGGATGATTTATATTCCTTTGGCTATATAACCAGTAATGGGATTCCTGGGTCAAATGGTAGCTCTGTTTTAAGTTCTTTGAGAACCAATCTCTAAACTGCTTCCCAGAGTGGCTGAACTAATTTACATTCCAACCAGCAGTGTCTAAGCCTTCCCTTTTCTCTACAACCTCACTAGGATCTGTTATTTTTTACTTTTTAATAATGGCCATTCTGACTGGTATGAGATGGTATCTCCTTGTGGTTTTGATTTGAATTTCTCTAATGATTAGAGATGTTAAGCATTTTTTTCATATGCTTGTTGGCCGCATGTATGTGTTCTTTTGAGAAGTGTCTGTTCATGTCTTCTGCTCATTTTTTAATGGGGTTGTTTTTTGCTTGTTGATTTGAGTTCCATATAGATGCTGGATACTAGACCTTTGTTGGATGCATAGTTTGTGCATATTCTCTCCCATTCTGTAGGTCGTCTCTTTACTCTGTTGATAGTTTCTTTTCTTGTGCAGAAGCTCCTTAATTTAATTAGATTCCACTTGTCAATTTTTGTTTCTGTTGCAATGCTTTTGGGGTCTTTGTTATGAAATCTTTGCCAGGGCATGTGTCCAGAAGGGTATTTCCTAGGTTTCCTTCTAGGGTTTTTATAGTTGTAGGTTTTACATTTAAGTCTTTGATCCATCTTGGGTTGATTTTTACATGTGGTGAAAGGAAGAGGGGTCCAGTTTCAATCTTCTTCCTACTGGCCCAGGCCTGTGGCTTTTCTCTCTGGCTCCTTGAGGTTAAACACCTGCTGTGCTTGCAGGGGCCAAGGGTCTCCCAGTCTGCTGGCAACAACACTCAGTTGGGGGGGTCCCAGCAAAGTGCTTTGTCAGGGTGGTGGTGACAGCAGGGTCCCCGCATGTGCCAGTGGTGACTAGGCAGCAGCACTGTGGATTCTGCACATGTGCATGTGCTGGCTGTGACAAGGCAGCAGCGTAGTGCTGTCTGCAGATGCATGCCAGCAGTGGTGCTATGGGGTCCTTGCATGCGCATGCCAGCTGTGGCCTGATGGCATCCATGTGCACATGCTGGCAAAGCATTGAGGGGAGGCTGAAAGTTAGTGCACAATGACAAAGTGGTGCGAGGAGGCTGCAGGTGGGTGCACATTGGTGGGGTCCCTCTGCAGAAGCTTTCTGATGGTTAGCCGAGGTCTGCTGGCAAAGGCACCATGGCAGTGGCCACCAGGAAGCACCACAATTGGGCATTGGAGACTGTGTTGCAAGTAGACATAGCCAGGCAGGGACCCCAGGAGAGGCTGGCAGACAGGGAGGTGCGCAGATAAGATTGGCCCGATGTCACTGACAGCTCTGCTTTGTCCAGGCCTGACAGTTAACAAAGGTCAAAGCCACCTAGAGAAGCATGGCAAGCCTTGAGGGATGGGCATCGCTGGCCATGCTCCACTGTAGCCATTGCAGCGCCAAACCCTCTGGAATCCACACAGCCCAGACCCCTGTCCCTGCCACCTCTTAAAGCAGCTCTCCCTGCCAGCTCAAATGTCTATCGGGACAATAGGGTCTTCTGCAGCTAGGATTCTGGAGGTGCATGGTGAGATAATACCACTCCTCACCTATTTAACTCACCCTTTCCCCAAAAATTTCTGGGGACCAAGAATGAGTCCTGATGCTTGGCAGCCCTGTGCAGGCTTCCCAGCTTCCTACTCCTTCAGCCCAGGGTCTACATCCTCCCTCTGTCCACTCTCAATGCCGTCCTTCCAAAGACATGCTCAGAGTGTGTCCGTCTTCTTGATGGTCTGGTCTCTCAGTGGGAGATGCTCTTCCTGGCTGTGTCTGGTCAGCCATCTTGGGTCTTCTCCTCAAAAGTCAATTGTTTTCCTTTATGCCAACAATGAACAAGTGGAATTTGAAATGAAAAACACAACATCAATTACAACAGTGCCCCCCAAAATTGAATACTTAGGTATAAACCTGACAAAATACATATAAAATCTATAGTAGAAACTACAAAACTCTGATAAAAGAAATCAAGGAAGAACTAAATAAATGGAGAGAGATTATATGCTTAGAGTTAGGATGACAATATTTTCAAGGTGTCAGTTCTTCCTTAGAGATTCAATGTAATCCCAATCAAAACCCCAGCAAGTTATTTTGTGAATATTGACAAACTAATTCTAAAGTTTATATGAAGAGGCAAAATACCCAGAATGGCTGACATTATTTGGATATTTGTCCCCTCCAAAGGTCATGTAGAAACTGGATCACCAATATTGGAGGTCGTAGCTGGTGTTAGGTATTTAGGTCATGAGGGCAGATCCCTCATGAATGTCTTGGTGCTGCCCTCATAGTAATAATCAGTGAGTTCTCATTCTACTAGTTTCCTATAGATCTGATTGTTAAAAAGAGCCTGACAACTCCTCCCATCTTTCTTTTGCTCCCTCACTTGTCATGTAATATGCTGGCTCTCCTTCCCCTTACATTGTGAGTTAAAGCTTCCTTAGACCCTAAGCAGATGCTGACACCATGCTTCTTGTATAGTCTGCAGAACTGTGAACCAAATAAACCTGTTTTCTTTATAAATTACCCATCCTCAGATATTCTTTTATAGCAATGCAAAGGAACTAAGACAAGAGACAACACAATGTTGAAGGAGAAGAACAAAGTTAGATGACTGACTTATTATTAGCTACAGTAGTCAAGACAGTGTGGTCTTATAAAAAGAATAGACAAATAGATCAATGGCACAGAACAGAGAGCCCAGAAGTAGATTCACACAAATATGGTCAACCAATTTTAATGAAGGAGCAAAGGCAATTTGATGACGAAAGGAATATCTTTTCAACAAATGATGCTGGAGTAACAAGTCATCCATATGCAATAAAATATAAATCTAGATACAGACCTTATACCCTTCACAAAAACTAACTCAAAATGTATCATAGGTCTAAATAGAAAATGGAAAACTATACAACTTCTGGAAGATAATATAAAAGATTCCTAGGTGACATTGGGCATGGAGATGACTTTATAGACAAAATATGAAAGACAATCAACAACAAAGAAGAAATTGATAAGCTGGACTTAATTAAAATTCAACAACTTCTGCTCTGTAAAAGACATTGTGAAAAGAATGAAAAGTCATGCCACAGGTTGGGAAATTATATTACAAAAGACGTATCTGATAAAAGACTGTTACCCAAAATATGCAAAGAACTCTTAAAACTCAATATTAAAACAAACATCCCATTTGAAAGATGGGCAAAACACCTTAACAGACATCTTACCAAAGAAGACATACAGATGATAAGTAAGCATATAAAGAGATGTGTAACATATATGTCATTAGGAAATTGTGAATTAGAACAACAATGAAACACAATTACACAGTTATTAGAATGGCCTAACTCCAAAAAACTGACATCAATGCAGAAAAGAATGTGTAGCAACAGGACTCTTCATTCATTGCTGGTGAGAATACAAAATGGCATAGCCACTCTGGAAGACACTTTGGCTGTTTCTTTTTTTTTTTTTTCACCAGCAGGAAAATGTTTATTCATTCGCTTAATTTCTAACAGTATTTTCTGCTACGGTAATATTTTGTTAGTCTCTCTACATTTAATCTGGCATCTGATCAATTGGATTTATGCTTTTTAGCAAACAGTATAGGCTTTGAACATTTAGTATCTCATTCACATTATTTGTTCTTAGATTTAGTACCCATATAGCCTGTTGGCCATGTTATTTTCTTTTTCTTTTTTTTTAAATTATACTTTAAGTTCTAGGGTACATGTGCACAACATGCAGGTTTGTTACATATGTATACATGTGCCATGTTGATGTGCTGCACCCATTAATTTGTCATTTACATTAGGTATATCTCCTAATGCTATCCCTCCCCCCTCCCCCCACCCCACAACAGGCCCCGGTGTGTGATGTTCCCCTTCCTGTGTCCAAGTGTTCTCATTGTTCAATTCCCAACTATGAGTGAGAATATGCGGTGTTTGGTTTTTTGTCCTTGCGATGGCTTGCTGAGAATGATGGTTTCCAGCTTCATCCATGTCCCTACAAAGGACATGAACTCATCCTTTTTATGGTTGCATAGTATTCCATGGTGTATATGTGCCACATTTTCTTAATCCAGTCTATCACTGATGGACATTTGGGTTGGTTCCAAGTCTTTGCTATTGTGAATAGTGCCGCAATAAACATACGTGTGCATGTGTCTTTACAGCAGTATCATTTATAATCCTTTGGGTATATACCCAGTAATGGGATGGCTGGGTCAAATGGTATTTCTAGTTCTAGATCCTTAAGGAATCACCACACTGTCTTCCACAATGGACTAAAGACTTAAATCTTAGACCTAAAACCATAAAAACCCTTGAAGAAAACCTAGGCAATACTGTTGAGGACGTAGGCATGGGCAAGGACTTCATGTCTAAAACACCAAAAGCAATGGCAACAAAAGCCAAAATTGACAAATGGGATCTAATTAAACTAAAGAGCTTCTGCACAGCAAAAGAAACTACCATCAGAGTGAACAGGTAACCTACAGAATGGGAGAACATTTTTGCAATCTACTCATCTGACAAAGGGCTAATATCCAGAATCTATAAATAACTCAAACAAATTTACAAGAAAAAAACAAACAACCCCATCAAAAAGTGGCTGTTTCTTAAAAACTAAACCTATTCTTGCCATATAATCCAGCAATTGCACTACTTGATATTTACCCAAATGAATTGAAAACATGTCCATATACAAACCTGCACATGGATGTTTACAGCAGCTTTATTCATAATTGCCAAAACTTGGGGGAAAAACCCATAACATTCTTCAGTAGGTAAATAGATATATTAACTGTGGTATATCCAGAGTATTCAGCACTACTCAGGGCTAAAAGGAAATTAGCCACTAGGCCATTGAAGAAATGGAGGAACCTTAAAATGTATATTACTAAGTTGAAATAAGCCAATCTGAATTTTATCCCTCAACTTTATATGTCAAAACTCTAATCTCTAATGTGACTGTATTTGGACATATGCCCTCAAGGAGATAATTAAGGTAAAATGAGATTGTAAGAGTGGAGTCCTAATCTTACAGAATTGGTGGCCTTAAAAGAAAGACTACATGAAGGTACAGTGAGAAGGTGGCTATCTACAACTAAGGAGAGCCCTTCTTCACCAGTCAGCACCTTGATCTTGGACTTACCAACCTTCAGAACTGTGAGAAAATAAGTTCTGTTGTTTCAGCTACCTAGTCTATGGTATTTTGTTATGGCAGCCTGAGCAGACAAAGACTGCTACATACTGTATGATTCCAACTATTAGACATTCTGAAAAAAGCAAAATCATGGACACAACAAAAAGGTCAGTGGTTGTGAGGAGTTAGGGGTAAGGGAGAAATAAATAGGGAGAGCACAAAAGATGTTTAGGGCAGTGAAACTATTCTGTACGATACTATAATGATCATATACATGTCATCACACATTTGTCAAAACCCAGAATATGAACACCAACAGTGAACCCTAAAGTAAACTATGGACTTTGGGTGATAATGTGGTGTCAGTGTAGGTTCATTGGTTATAACAAATGTTTTACTCTGGTGCAGGATGCTGACAGTGGGGAGTCTGTGTGGGGGGAATGGCAGAAGGTATAGAGGAAATCTGTACTTTCTGCTCAATTTTGATATGAACTGAACCTAAAACTGCTCTAAAAATAAATTTTATAAAAATGGAATATTTAATCTCAAAGATATTAGTATTAACAGTAAATATAAATGCATCTAAATTCTAGTTAAAAGGAAAAGATGTTCACATTGGAACAAAAAATTCTAACTATATGTTGTTCATGAGAACTGGCCTTATAAGAATACATCACATAAATACCAACATAAAGTAAGTTGATGTAGATACATTAATATCAGATAAAATAGGCCTTTAGGCAAAAAACCTAACTAGAAATGAGAAGGAACCTTTCATAAGTACAAAAGTTCAGTTCATAGGAAGATATAACAAATTTAAATGTGTAATGTGTATGTTGAAATAGGAGAACATCAAAAGAGGTAAAGCAAATATTGACAAAATCACACAGAATAATAGAGAAATTCACACTCACAATGGGAGAATTGAACATATTCTTTCAATAATTGATGAAACAAACACTACCAGTTGTAAGAGAAATGGAAGATTTAAATAATACAATTAACGAATCTCACTAACACATTTTTTTCATGTTTGGGAGGAAATACAGTTGATACTTGAATAACATGGGTTTGAACTGTGTGGGTCCACTCATACGTGGCTTTTTTTCCAACCAAATATAGATTACAAATACAGTATTTGTGGGATGCAAAACCCAACATATACAGAGGACCCACTTTTCATATACAAGTTCCACAGGGCCAACTACAGGACTTGACTATGTGCAGATTTTGGCATATGTGTATGAAGGGGTGGTCCTGGATCTAATCCCTATGTATACCAAGGAATGACTGTATACAGACTCATGAACCAAAGAACAAACTTCTCCTAATTTTAATTGAAAAGATTCCAGCAATGTGTATAATTTTAATATGTACTGAAAAGACTATCTGTTTTGGCGGCTCCAAGTTCTTAGTTTGAGATTGAGTTTTAATATAGGATTAAAACTTTATCTTTGAACAAAAGAGTTTCAGTAAGTAAAGCCATTCTGTAAGTTGCAAGAAGAGATGTTTTTAATCCACTACCTAGGAAAAAATAATTTATTGAGAAATCTCAGAATTTCAAAATAAATGTCAATATTAAGCAGTATCTCTCTCATTTTTACAACTTATTAGCAAATAATCACATTTATGTGCTATGAACTATTAAAGTAAGATTATATAGTATAAAATGTAATAATTAGGAGAATATTTTTCATTAATGCAGGTAGACACATTCTTATTACTTCTAGACGTACACAAACATTTAAAACATTTAATATTATCTTCAGTTTTGTATGGAAAGCCATCATTTAAAAAAATTTAAAACTCATAAGCATTATAATTAAGAAAGAAAAAGAAATGATAAAAAAGGTTACTTTAAAAGAAACAATAAATGTGAGAGAAGTAAAAATAAGTAAGATAGGAAAAAATAGAAAACACAAAGATAAAGTTTTAATCCTTTATTAAAACTCAATCTCAAACTAAGAACTTGGAGCCACCAAAACAGATAGTCTTTTCAGTACATATTAAAATTATGCACACTGCTGGAATCTTTTCAATTAAAATTAGGAGAAGTTTGTTCTTTGGTTCATGAGTCTGTATACAGTCATTACTTGGTATACATAGGGATTAGTTACAGGACCACCCCTTCACACACATATGCCAAAATCTGCACATAGTCAAGTCCTGTAGTTGGCCCTGTGGAACTTGTATATGAAAAGTGGGTCCTCTGTATATGTTGGGTTTTGCATCTCACAAATACTGTATTTTTAATCTATATTTGGTTGGAAAAAAAGCCACATATGAGTGGACCCACACAGTTCAAACTCATGTTGTTCAAGTATCAACTGTATTTCCTCCCAAAAATGAAACATATAAATCCAAATATATCATTAATTATATTAAAGAAATCATTTTAAATCATATTCAGACCCAAAAGACTACACTCAAGGGAAACTATTTTATCAGAGAATAACTAACACAGGGTTTATTATACAATATAGACCTGGGGGAAGGGAAATATCCAACTCCAGCTGCTTTCTACCCTTCAACACGGGGAAGGGAAATACCCAGTTTCAGCCCCCTATAAACCTCCTGTTCACCTAAGGGCCTGGGATGTTGGGGAGAAAAACATAGGAGTCTCCTGTGAAGTGTAGACTCCTGAGGCACAGGCTTACTAAAAGACTGAGACCTAATTAGAGGATTATAGATTGCTTCTCCTCCCATGATATCTTATCACCACATTAATCAGGCTCCTGCATAATAATAGCAGATTACAGCTAAAATATCTGCAAGCCTCAGGCCCTATCTAAAAGGAAACCAGAAACAGCAGTTTGGGGGGGGGCAAAAATAATGACAATATTTTAGAAAATTTTATCATTTGATACCTACAATTTCAGCAAACAGAAAACACAGCCTAACTGCTAGCTAGGTAACCATATTACACTAAATGCTTACATACCTCAGTTCCTATTGTCCAATACATTATGTCTAGATTTCAACAACAACAACAAAAATTTCAAGTCATGCTAAAAGTAAAAAAAAAACGTAGTCTGAAGAGACAGTTTAAGCATGAGCATCAAACTCAGATATGGCAGAATTTTTCAAATTATCATACCGGAAATTTAAAATAATTATGTCTAACATATTAAGACCACTGATAGAAAAAGTGGACAACATGTAACAAGAAATAGATAATGTAAGCAGGAAGCTAGAAAAACTAAGAAAAAAAGGAAATGTTAGAAATAAAAAACATTGTAACAGAAATTAAGAATGCCTTTGATGTTCTTATCAGTATACTGGACACAGTCAAAAAAGAATAAGTGAGCTTGAAAACGTGTCATTAGAAACTTCTAAAATTGAAAGGAGAAAAAATAATAAAATAAACAGAATACCGAGATCTTTGGGAAAATTACAAAAGGTATAATACATACATAATGAGAGTATCAGAAGGAGAAAAAGCAAACAAGAAAAGAGAAATATTTGAAATAATAATGGCTAAGAATTTTCAAAAATTAATGGTAGACATCAAACCACAGATCCTAGATGCTCAGAGAACATAAAAAATGGTCAATAGCAAAAATGTCTAGACCTAATCATATGCTATACTCAAACTACAGAAAATCAAAGATGAAAAGAAAATCTTGAGAGATAAAAGAGGTGGGAAAAACTTAAAATACTTAAAATATTCAAGTGTTGAAGAAAAATACGACCAACTAGAACCTGTATCCAGACAAATAATCCTTCAAAACTTAAAGAGATATAAAAACATTCTCAGAAAAACATGACATAATTTGTTGCCAGTATCCTTGCATTGGAAGAAAATATTTTTAAACATTCTTCAGAGAGAAGGAATATAATACATGTCAGAAACACAGGTCTACATAAAGAGAGAAAAAATATTAGACAAGGAATAAAAGTAAAAAATGCCAGGAATGGTGGCTCTTGCCTGTAGTCCCAGCATTTTGGGAGGCTAAAGCAGATGGATTGCTTGAGCTCAGGAGTTCAAGATCAGCCTGGGCAACATGGCAAAGACCTAGCTCTACAAAAAATACAAAAATTAGCCAGGCATGGTGGCATGTGCCTGTAGTCCCAGGTACTTGGAGGCTGAGGTGGGAAGATCACTTGAGCCCAGGAGGTCGAGGCTGTAGTGAACTGTGATCACACCATGACACTCTAGACTAGGCAACAAAGCAAGGCCCTGTCAAAGAAAAAAAAAAAAAAAAAAGTGAAAGAAACTATTTTATATTCTTTTCTCTTAATTGATCTAACAGATACAGATTATTCATAATAATAATGGTAACAATGTCCTCCATGATTATAGCTTATATATAAGTGAAATAAATGACAGGAATCTTATAAGTGACAAAAGGCAGGAAATGGGAATTCTCTGAAATCAGAATACCTGCATTATCCATGAAGCGATATAGCGATATTTAAAAGTGGATTTGGATATTCTATAAATGTACATTGTAAATTCTAAGGAAACCACTATACAAAATTTTAGGAAATGTAATTGATATACTGAGAAAGGAGAAGATATAGGATCATATTAAATATGTAATTAAAGCCAGAGAAGGCAGGAAAGGTGTGGAAGGTGAAAAAGAAACAAAGAACTAGGACAATAAAGAGAAAATAGCTACAAATATGGTTGATATTAAAGCAAATATGTCAATAATCACTTTAAATGTGAATGGTCTAAATATATCAATTCAAAGACAGAGGCTGTCAGAGTAGGTGAATAAAAAAATCCGACTATATGTTGTCTACCAGAAATTGGCTTTAAATATATGAAAATGATAAGATTAAAAGTAAAGTAACAGAGTAAGATATACCATGCTAACTAATCAAAGCAAAGCTGGAGAAACTATATTAATTTGAGACAATGTGGACTTCAGAGCAAGAAAAATGATCAGAGACATGGAGGGACATTACACAATGATAAAAAGGTCATTATTCAAGAAAACATAGTAATACTTAATAAGTATGCACCTAACAACAGAGCAATAAAATTCATGAGGCAAAAACAGATGGGACTGCAAAGAAAACAGACAAATTCATTATATTTGCAGCCTTCAGTACCATCTAACTGTAATTCACAGCTACAACAGGCTGAAAATCACTAAGAATATAGTTGAACTTAGCACATCACCAATCAACTGGATCTAATTGATGCTTATAGATTATTCCATTCAACAACAGCAGAATACACATTCTTCTCAAGCTTCTGTGGAACACTCAATAAGACAGATCTTATTCTAGGCTATAAGACAAACCTTAACAAATTTGAAAGAACAAAAGTCACACAAAGTACAGTGTCATTCCATAATACATTTAAACTATATTACCCTAATACCAAAAGTAGATAAAGGTACTATAAGAAAAAAACTACAAACCAACATCTCTCATGAATAAAGATGCAAAAATCCTCAACAAATTGTTAGCAAATTGAATTCAACAATGTATAAAAAGAATTATATGCCACAACCAAATGGGGTTTATCCCAGCTACGCAACATTCATGCAATATTCAAAAATCAATTAATGTAATCCACCACATCAACAGACTAAAGAAAAAATTATATGATCAATAAGAAATGAAGAAACATCATTTGGCAAAATCTAAAGCCCATTTATGATTTTTAAAAACTATCAGCAAACTAAGAATAGTAGGAAACTTCCTCAATTTCATAAAGAATATCTGCAAAAAACAAATACCTAATATCTTAATCATGAGAAAACAGATGCTTTTTTTTCTAAGATAAGGAATAAATCAAGGACATCATTTCTCACCACACGTATTCTACATTGTACTGGAAGTCCTAACTAATGCAGTAAGACAAGAAAAGAGAATAAAATAAATATAATATGAGTAAAATTGTTTTTGCTCAACAACAGCAAAAATCTAATAGGTCATTATAGCAAGGTTGCTAGATACAAGGTTAATATACAAAAGTCAACTGCTTTCCTATATACCAGCAAAGAACAAGTGATATTTCAAATTAAACACACAATACTATTCACATTATCACCAAAAAAATGAGGTAATTATAAACCTAACAAAATATGTATAAGAGATATATAAAGAAAACTAAACAATGAGAACACATGGACACAGGAAGGGGAACATCACACTCTGGGGACTGTTGTGGGGTGGGGGGAGCGGGGAGGGATAGCATTGGGAGATATACCTAATGCTAGATGACGAGTTAGTGGGGGCAGCGCACCAGCATGTCACATGTATACATATGTAACTAACCTGCACATTGTGCACATGTACCCTAAAACTTAAAGTATAATAATAAACTAAAATTTAAAAAAATATTAACCACAAAAAAAGGAAGACTAAAATACTCTGATTAAGGAAATCAAAGAATAAACAGATCTAAGATCTAAATGGAGCAATAGTCCATGTTAAAGAATAGGAAGTCTCAATATTGTTTGTTGTCAGTTCTTTTCAACTCAGTTCAATGCAATCACAATCAAAATTCCCACAAGCCATTCTGTGGGAATCAAAATGGAATCAACAAACTGATTCTAATTTGAATGGAAAGGCAAAAGACCCAGAATAGTTAACACAATATTAAAGGAAAACAAAATCAAAGGATTGACACTACCCAACTTTAAAAATTCCTGTAGCCCTACAGAAATCAAGACAGTATGCTATTGATGAAACAATAGACAAATAGAGCAATTGGAACAGAAGAGAGAGAAAAAGAATCACATAAATATAGTCAACGAATTTTTACAAAGAAGCAAAGGAAATTCAATAAAGGACTCTTTTCAACAAGTGATGTTGGAATAACTAGTCATCCACATGTAAACAAAAAATGAATATAACCAAAGACCTTACACCTTACCAAAAATGAACTCAAAGTGGATCATAGATCTAAATATAAAATGCAAAAACTATAAAATTCCTAGAAGATACAAAGGAACAAGTGTAGGTGGCCTTAAATTTGGTGATGGCATTTTAGATACAACAAAAGCACAATCCATGAATAAAAAATTGATAAGTTGTACTTACTAAAATAAAAACATTCTGCTCTGTGAAAGACACTGTTAAGAAAATGAAAATAAAAGCCACCTGCAGGAAGAAAATATTTAGAAAACACACACCTGACACAATAAGAAAAAGAAATAAACCTATTACAACATGGGCAACAGAGCTGAAGAGATACCAAAAAAGATATATAGATGGCAAATAAACATAAAAAGATGTTCAACATATATGTCATTAAGGAATTGTAAATTAAATCAACAATGAGATGCCACTACATGCCACTACAAACTTATCAGAATGGCTAAAATCCAAAGCATTAAAAACACAAAAACTGGCAAGGAACATGGGAACTCTCACTCATTGCTGGTAGGAATGCAAAACACTACAGCAACTTTGAAGACAGTTTAACAATTTCTTACAAAGTTAAATATAGTATTACTATATGATACAGCAATCGTGCTCCTTGGTATTTACCTGTGTAAAAAATATATGTCCCTACAAAAGTTATGCAGTATCCAACGGGTACTAAGTTGTTTTGCACCTAATTAATGAAGCAATCATTGGACTCTTTTTGTGGTTTAGGAGTATTGTGAAAAAATTACTGAAATCATATAGGCACCAAGAGCCTCTGTCTAAACTGTTTACAAAAGACTGTGTAAATACTTATCACAAGAAAGCGTATGTAGCTGTACAAATATCAGATAAACATTAAAACAAAATGCATTTTTTAAAATTTATTTTATTTTATTTTATTTCTTTTTTGGAGATTAAGCCTCACTCTGTCACCCAGGCTGGAGCGCAGTGGCACAATCTCAGCTCACTGCAACTTCCACCTCCCTGGTTCAAGCAATTCTCCTGCCTCACCCTCCCAAGTAGCTGGGATTACAGGTGCATGCCACCACACCTGGCTAATTTTTTGTCTATTTTAGTGGAGACGGGGTTTTACCGTATTGCCCAGGCTGGTCTCGAACTCCTGAGCTCAGGCAGTCTGCCCGCCTCAGCCTCCCAAAGTGCTAGGATTACAGGCATGAGCCACTGCGCCCAGCCTATTTATTTATTTTTAACTTTCATTTTAGGTTCAGGGGTATCTGTGAATGTTTGTTACATAGGTAAACTCATGTCATGGAGGTTTGTTGTACAGATTTTTCATCACCCAGGTATTAAGCCCAATACCCAATAGTTATCTTTTCTGCTCATCTCCCTTCTCTCACCCTCCACCCTCAAGTAGACCCCAGTGTTTTTTGTTCCCTTTGTGTTCATGAGTTCTCATCATTTAACTCCCACTTATAAGTGATAACATGCAGTATTTGGTTTTCTGTTCCTGCATTAGTTTGCTAAGTATAATGGCCTCCAGCTCCATCCATGTTCCTGCAAAAGACATGATCTTGTCCTGTTTTATGGCTGCATAGTAATCATAGTATTCCATGGTGTATATGTACCACATTTTCTTTATACAGATAATTTGTCATTGATGGGCATTTAGGCTGATTCTGTATCTTTGCTATTGTGAATAGTGCTGCGATGAATGCATGTATCTTTATGGTAGAATAATTTATATTCCTCTGGGTATATACCCAGTAATAGGATTGCTGTGTTGAATGGTAGTTCTGCTTTTAGCTCTCTGAAGAATCACCATACTGTTTTCCACAATGGTTGAACGAATTTACACTCCCACCAACAGTGTATAAGTGTTCCCTTTTCTCCGCAACTTCACCAGCATGTGTTGTTTTTGACTTTTAAATAATAGCCATTCTGACTAGTGTGAGATGGTATCTCACTATGGTTTTGATTTGTATAAAACAAAATGCATTTTCAGAGATTAACAGACAGTCTCCATTTACCAGGTAAAAAGTATAAATTTGCACACAATAAATAAATATTTTCCAAATATATAAACCAATTTGACAGAACTACCATAAGGCATAGAGAGATCCATAATCACAGTGGGAGAAATTAACATACTTATCTTAGTAATACAGAATAAACAGAAAAACCTCAATGAAAAAAGAACTGAACAGAATAAACATATTTGATCTAATAGATGTATACAAAAGACATATTGACTAAACAGTCACAAAGCTAAGAACAAAATTCTTCAGCTTACTCTAATTAAAAATACATCAATGATATTGAAAATTATCATACTACTTAGTGTTTCCATTTTGATAGCTCCAAATATCTTAGCTGGAGATTTGTTTTTTGAAAATGCAAATTTATCCTCAAGTAAAAAAATCTCCATCTAATACCTCTTCCATTTTCTGAGCTACAAAAAAGATGCTTTTAATCCATTAAATAGAGAAACAAATTTATCAAAAAACCTCTGTAATTCAAAATACATATCAATTATCCAGCAATATTTTCT
This sequence comes from Pan paniscus, assembly GCF_029289425.2. Classification (NCBI taxonomy): domain Eukaryota; kingdom Metazoa; phylum Chordata; class Mammalia; order Primates; family Hominidae; genus Pan; species Pan paniscus. The sequence goes on along the minus strand of NC_073257.2, from coordinate 45,377,803 downwards.
CTCATGTTTTGAAATAATATAACCAAATACCACGTTGTTGAGACAGTGAGTTATAGACTGAGTATACAAAATGTAAAAATATAGGAGAACTTTTCAAGAAAATGGTTTCATAAGGTATTCATATTTTATAATCAAGTTAAATTTTTATAACAGATATGAGTAATAAAAAAGATAAAAACACATTAAAAATAAACTTTAAAAGGAGATTCAAAAACAGATCAGGCAAGAAATACAGAAAACATAAGTGATGGTATATTAACCCACAAAATATCAGTACTTACATTAAATATGAATGTGTTAAATGTTATATTTTCAATTCAAAGTTTGCCACATTGGATTCAAAAAAGAACTATAATACATTTAACACATATAATACAGCTAAGCTATAATAATACAAAAAGGTTGAAAGTATAATGATGAAAAATTGTGTTCTGCAAATACTTATATTAAAAAGATGCTATGTTAATATCTGACAGATTAATGGCAAAGAAAGTTACTACAAAGTGTCCATCATATCGTGGGTAAGGCTACATGTAGGTGGGGGAAGGTGGTATATGAGAAATCTCTATCTTTCTCTCTACTGTGAACGTAAGAATGCTCTAAAAATACAGTCTATTTTAAAAAATGTCCATCATAAAGACAAGAGTTTCAGCATTCTTAAGAAAATTTAACAATTTAAAATGTGTATGTATACAAAAAAAAAAAGCTTTAGAAACACAGAACAAAAATTGGCAGAACTACAAAGAGATAGAGAAATAAGTAATCACGGTAGCAGAATTTAAAATACCTTTCTCATAAATGATAAAATAAACAGAACCTCAGTGAAGTTAAGAACACATGAAAAATATAATTAATCAACGACAATGAAGAATATACATGAATATACACACATACATGTTTTCTATATACACACATATATGTATACATGACATGTAAAAATCATATTTGTGATTGAACATATAAACTAAGGAGAGAACTTTAAAGTCATTACACAATATTCTTAATGATTATAATTACTTTGAAGTCTCATTTTTCTGCAAGTATTAAGTTTTGTAATATGAGATGGGCTTTTTAAAATTAAAACTTTATTTCATGTGAAAGATTTTCATCTGCTATTTCATCCATTTTCTCAGTTGCAAAAAGAAAGGCTTTTAACCCAATAAAAAGTGAAAAAAACTTTACTGTGAAGTCTCTGAATTATTAATATATAGAAAGGACCATTCAAAGTTTCCTATCAGTTTTGTTTTGTTTTTTTGAGACGGAGTCTCACTCTGTTGCCCAGGCTGGAGGGCAGTGGCCTATTCAGCTCACTGCAACCTCCGCTTCACGGATTCAAGCAATTCTCCTGTCTCAGCCTCCCAAGTAGCTGGGACTACAGGCGCGTGCCACCATGCGCCACTAATTTTTTGTATTTTTAGTAGATACGAGGTTTCACCCTGTTAGCCAGGATGGTCTAAATCTCCTGAACTTGTGATCAGCCCGCCTTGGCTTCCCAAAGTGCTGGGATTACAGGCGTGAGCCACCGTGCCCAGCCCTATCAGTTTTATAAGACTTTACACTAGACAATACAACTTAAATAAATGTCACACAACACAAAAACCTCTGACGCATTTTCAAAATGAATCATGAAGGTAAATGCAAAAACCACCAGAGTACTTTTCCTGAAAGTATGTGGAGGCACTCTTATTATTTCATACATACACTTAGAAAGTTGAAATTAGACTTTATTTTACTAAGTGTATTCACATTTTAAAAAGTTTTTATAACATATGTGACACATTGAATAATTAAACTAATTAAAAGTAATTCCAGGGAGGGATAGCATTGGGAGATATACCTAATGCTAGATGATGAGTTAGTGGGTGCAGCACACCAGCATGGCACATGTATACGTATGTAACTAACCTGCACAATGTGCACATGTACCCTAAAACTTAAAGTATAATAAAAAAAAAAAGTAATTCCAAAATAAGGAAAGAAATAAAATAGAAAGTAATCTGAATCAGATAAAAAAAACTGAAAAGCACCCCCACCCAAAATATTTAAATCCAAATATATCAGTAAGTACAACAATTGTAAATGGATTACATATTTTACATATTCTAGGAATAGACAAAGACAGACACATTGAACTGATAAACAATTCAACTATAAGTTCTTTATTAGAGATATGACTGAAAAAAATGCAAACACTAACCAAAATCACTCTGTAGTAATTACGTCAATGTCAGACAAAATAGACTTTTAGTCAAAAGACCTTACTAGAGACTGAGATGATCCCTTTCATAAAAATAAAAGGCAGAGTTCATAAGGAAAATCTAACTTTTTATTTGTATACATCTAATAACGTAGACAGTATAAGGAAAATGGACAGTACTATAAGAAGAAATAGGTAAATCCACATGGTGGGATAATTTAATATACATCTCTCAATAATTGATAGAATAATCAAGATTCAAGGAAATCAAGAAATAAATGTAAATGACACAATAAAAAATGAGTTCAATGGATGTCTGTAACATTGTAGCAGAATACATATCCATGAACAAAATTATGCTTAATTAAAATTTAACTAATGTAATTAAAAATAATTTAATAATATTATTTCCATATTTACTATGGAATCTCTTCTTTCTAGCAGCTCCAGTTGCAGGCAAAAGATTTTCATCTGATACCTCATCTTTTTCTGGACTACAAGAAGGAAGGCTCTTAAAAGCACTAGAGAACTGTATCTATGGTGGAACCTCCAGATTCACAATATATGTTAATTACTATATGTTAATGATATAAGCAAATCAGTATCTAGTTAAAATATAAGCATATAAATTCATCTTTTACTTGTGCATATAAAAGCTGTTCTGTTAATTTTTATATACATGGGTATTAAATATATTTTATTTGTAAACATTATTATTTTATTTACTACTATGAACATTATTATAAATACTTGTATATTTAAAATTTTTCCTTATTTTTTCTTATTATATTCACACTTTAGGTAAAGCTTAAAATTTTTGGTACCAAATATTGCTAAGGAAAAATATATAATGATAAAAAATGGAGTAGACAGTGAAAGAAACATACCACGTAGGAAAAATAGGAGAAGCCAAGAAAAAAATGATATAATTGCACCTAAAAAATCAATAATTAGATTATATATGGTTATAAGAGATAATTAAAAGAAAAAATATCAGACTGAATATGAGCATATACCAAACACCACATGTTCTCTCTTATAAATGGGAGTTGAACAATGAGAACATATGGACATGTGGGGGACAACCGACACAGAGGCCTCTCTGGAGTGGGGGGCAAGAGGAGGGGCAGCATCAGGAAGAACAGCTAATGGGTGCTGGGCTTAATACCTGGATGATGGGTTGATCTGTGCAGCATACCACAATGGCACACATTTACCTATATAACAAACCTGCACATCCTGGACATGTACCCCAGAACTTAAAATTCAAGCTGATTTTAAAAAGAGTATATACAATTATAAGTTTCTTACGATAGACATAGCAAAATCACAAAGAAACAAAGAAGTTAAACTTAATATGATGGAAAAAACGTATCAAGCAAATACCAACTGGAAGAACGTTTGTGGAGCCATAATAACAGATAAAGTAGTTATTAAGGAAAACAACAAAAATTATGAAAATGATGAAGTGAAACCTTTTATAAGGAAAAAACTGTTCTTTTTTGAAGAATATCAAGTTTTGAAGAATATAAATTTAAAGTTTTGAAGAATATGAAGTTTGAAGTTTTTTGAAGAACATAAATTTAAAGTTTTGAAGAATATAAATTTAAAGTTTACTTGCACGCACACAAAAAAATAGAGCATTATAAGATACAAAGCAAAACCTGACAGTAATACAAGAAGAAATAGAGAAATCCACAAAGTGGCAGATTTGACACATGTAACTGAGTAATTATAAAAGAAACAAGTTATCAATAAAGATCTGGTAGTGTGATGGAAATAATTAGCAGAAGAAGCATATGGTTGAAGGCATATTTATAAGCCAAAAACAAATTTCTCCTGAATTTAATAAAATTAATTTATAAGATTTATAAATAATTACTTACTTTTTCTTGAAGTTACTTTAGCTTGAAGTTTCTTGGTTTGAGATTCGCTTCTTGATAATAAAACTTTCTCCTCAGGCAACAGATGTTCAAGTGATATATCCTTTTTTTGGATTTCTAAAGGAAACGCTAAATAGAAAAAAATAGATGTGCAATAGAACTTCTGGATATGCCAAGTAATCATCAGAATTTCAACCCATGGAAGTAAAATGAGAAAATCATGTGAATAGTTTTCATGAGCGTGTGTGGAGGCAGTGATACTACTTAGTAATTAATGACCATTCAAATACCAACCAAAAAGTATCATTACTTTTGTTCTCTAGTTATCACAGGGTATTCACATTTTAGGTCAAAGTTAAAAGTTGATGAAATGTATTCTGAAGTACACATTGACGAATCAAAGGAAAAGATCTGATGAGTTCAACATAAAATAATTTAAAGTTATCGATAATTGTTATACTTACTCTTGTGTCTTTCCACTCCAGAATTTATTTGTTTCTTTTCTTGCATTTGGAGTTTTGACTTTGAATCTTGATGAACAGAAATCACATTTTCATTTGGTACTACAATACGAGCTATATCAAGAGATGCATTTAGTCCATCAAATGGAAAAATAAATCTATGAATGTATAATATGTACATTTCTCTTATTTTTATAAAGTTAAAAGCAAATTACCATAATGCTAGATCTGACAAAAAACAGAATAGTTTTAATGGCTGTTGTGGAAGCTAACCCATTATTTCATAAATATTCTGAAGCATCAAATAAAGTTTATATTGGTCTCCAGGATTCATGAGTTTATACTTTAATACATAATCAAAATACTTACATAATACATGATAATTTATACTTTAGCTTAATATATAATCATAGGCCAAACAATGAAAATGCATATGCATAAGATCATTCATTATAGCATTATTTGTAATTGCAAAATATTCAAAACCATTGAGATTTTCACACACAGGAGATTGGTCAAATGAACAGATATATATACCACAAACAATGGTATGATATTAATTACAGTATATAATTATGTGGAGATGGGGCTGAGAGTTTCCAGAGAATCTGAGAGCTAATTTGCACCCAATGACTGCTGTTACTTCTAAACAGCTACCAGGCAATGATAGACAGCCTATGTCCCAGCAAAGTATTGAGACTCATGGTTAAATTATAAGGGATTTTTTTTTAAAAATGTAGAACCTTCTGAGATCACTTTACCTACCTACTGAAGGCACCTTAGAACATTATGTACTCTTCTTAAACTTAATGAGAAAAAGTGGTACCTTGTGGAATAAGTCACTACAGAACCCCTCCTTCAGAGTGTCGTGGCAGAGAAGCTTCACTCAAGGGGGAGAAAGAAAGGGGGTGTATGAGATGCCAACTTCAAGACGCTCTCATTCCTCAGCTTAGTGATTGCTTGGGCTCTGATCGCTTGGGCATACCCATGATGAACCTACCACTAAAATCATGTTTGGACCACCCTTGCAGAGGCGAGAGCAGCCCTATGAACCACAACGCTGGTTGTCCTTTGGTTCTACAATCAAGAGTAAGAACAATAGAGGAGATGGTTGACCAGACTCAGATTTCTAGGTTCTTTCATGCCACTCTTGCTGATTTTCCAATTCAAACTTACGCATAAGGGCAGGTCATATGTTCTGTGACAAAATCCAGAACTTAACTGAAAAATTTTCAGGCATGGGAAAAGCAGCAGCTCCTGAGGTAGAAAAAGACTGACCAGCAGGAAAGCGATATATTAGGTTGGTGCAAAAGCAATTTAATGGCAAAAACCGCAATTGCTTTTGCACCAACCTAATAAAATGGCAATCAAGCGCCCTCTCCTGAATGATGCCTGTAGAGACAATCTCTAGGTCTGGTTACTAAACAGTGAAGTTGATGGGCCCTACTAGGGTCAGCACATTGAGGACCCTATGATTAATGAAGTGTTACTCCCTCCACCCTTCCCTGTGAATTTGGAGATGAATTGATGAGCCCCTCTAATTTTTACTGAGAACTCTCATCTTTCAACAATGAACAAGACCAGGGGTTAGGCTAAGTCCCCAAATCCCCAGTGGGGACCAGGGTCAGAGGTAAATGGGAAGGTGTGGATAATTATATTTCTTGGGCCTTTGGACACTAGTATATAAGTGACTGCGAATATATACCCCAGCATCAGAATGAAGGGGAAACTGATAATTCTCTCTAGTTTGAAGTCTGAGGTCACCACCAATGGGGACTTTATCTAGACCCAACTATGGGTGGGTGTCTTTGGCCAATTACAAATTCTATTGTTATAGTGCACACTACTCAATATATTTTGTTATAAATGTACCACTAAGTGAACGCCTGCTCACCTTTGCCCATAAGCACTGAAGAAAATTGCTCAGTTAGGGCCATTTTAGTGGGGCATGTGAAAGGCCATGAACCTACCTGACTACCTTGTGCCGTTGTTTCTCAAAAACAATACTGATTACTTGGGGTAAAAAGGAAATAAATGCCTTCATTGCTGTACTTAAGGATGACAAAGTTTTCTGTGAAACTAATCCTCCATTAAACAGCTCCATCTGGCCTGTGCACATGACCTCAGATGCACACAGCCTCAATGCATTATTGGCTGCTCAATGCCACAGTGCAGCCCTGGGTGCTGGCAGTACCTGACTTTGTAACTGTCATAGACGCTAGTGCCTGAGAGAAAAGAACGCAGTATACAACAACTGATATACAAAATTCCTTTTTTGGCATCCCTGTCCACACCGATGATAAGGATCAGTATATTCTTATGTGGAATAGATTGCTATATACCACTAATGTCCTTCGACAAGACTACCCAAAATCCCCAACTATCTATCATCTATGGATAGCGCATAACCTGGAAAAATTTCTGCTCTTGGAGGGAACACTAGCCTTCTACTATATTGAAAACATTTTCCTGGTGGGTCACACACAGGCACCAACCAATAAAGACTGGCTGGGCCATTAATACTTAACAAAAACCTAGCACTCAAGTGAAATCCCTGTGTTGTAATCTGGGAAGGGGCACATCGCATTCCAGAGGAGATGACTGCCTATCTTTTGGTCCTCTCAATCCCCTAAAATGAAAAGGAAGCACAATCATTGTTGGCCATGGGCACTTTAACATTCCCCACCACACAAGAAACTTGATGGCACCCATCTATGAGGGTACCAAGAAGACCTTACTTTTGTGTGGCGCTCAACCAACAAAATGCCCTAGGGCTAACCAACAAGCCTTCAGGACTATCCTTCTCCTTGGCTCCTATAATTCCCACTTGCTGTTTGAGTTACAGACCTCAACAACCTCTCAGTTTGTTGACTGAAGCCTAGGGAAGAACAACATCGCTACACGTGATAAGTGATCATTGGGTATGATCTCCAAGAAACTAATCTCCCAGAGTCAGCTGAAAGGTACACTCTTCGAGATACTGTAGGCCAATTATTGGGCCTTGGTAGATATTGAGTGCATGTCCAATGGCTGTGAAATAATCTTATGACCAGAAACTCCAACATGAAGTTAACATTTTCATTTTTGCTCTCTACTTATCTTAAGGTGTTCATACTTCAGGGCAAAGTCTACGATTTCCATAAAATATATGCTAAAATACACATTCAGGAATCAAAGGCAAAGATCTTCTGATAAGTTTAATTTTAAAATAATTTAAAGTTATCTATAATTACTACACTTACTATTACGCCTTTCCCTTCCAGGAGTTATTTTTTTCTTTTCTTGCATTTGGAGTTTTGACACTGAATCTTGATGAACAAACATAGAATTTTTATCTGGTACTACAAAATGAACCACATAAAGAGACACATTTAGTCTGCTAAATGAAAAAACAAATCTATTGTGAAATCTCTATATTTGAAGTTTATAACAAGTATATAGCAATATTTTTTCTCATATTTATAAAATTATAAGTAAATCACCATAATTTAAATCTGACATGAAAATGATGAAAATAGTTTTAATGGGTGTTACAAAAGCTGTCTCATTATATCATAAATATTCTAAGGCATCAAATATATTTTCTATTGGTCTTCAGAATTCATTGATTATTTACACTGTAGGTTAATACACAGTAATAGACCAAACAATAAAAATTTGTATGCACATTATTCATTACCATATTATTCATAATTGCAAAATATTCAACACATCTAAATATTCAAGTGTAATATATTGGCTCAATAAACAAAGATATATACTGTAAATTATGATATGATATAAATACTCTACATATCACTATATATAATTCTATACATATTATGTAAAAATAATAAAGGTTTCTATAAACTAACATGGAGGGATTTCTAGAAGATAATGTTAAGTGAAAAATAATCTTAAAAACAGGATATCTAGTACGGTAACTTTTGAGTCAGAAATAACCAATCAGAAAAAAATAGAGAGAAATAGAGAAATATTAACCTTTTCAAAATGAGACACAGGTAAAATAAGCAAGAAAACACTGTAGTTGGTTATCTACAAGACAACAGGGTAGGAAAAAGGAAGGGAATACAAAGAGAACGACTGTGGCAGAAATTATATTCTTCTAAGGATATCTTTTGCATAATATTTACTTTTGGAAGTAGGTTAATGTTTTACATATTTGATATGGTTTGGACATGAGTCCCCTCCAAATCTCATGTTGAAATGTGATCCCTAAGGTTGGAGGTATTGCCTGGTGGGAGGTGTTTGGGTCATGGGGGCAGATCCTTCATGAATGGCTTGGTGCTCTCTCTATGGTAATGAGTTCACATAAAATCTGGTTGTTGACAAAGATATTGGGATGTCCCCCATCTCTCTCTTGCTTCTCTTGCCATGTGACATGCTGGTTCCCCTTCCCTTCCACCATAGCTAAAAACTCCCTGAGGCCTCATCAGAAGCTGAACAGATGTTGGTACCATACCTGTAGAGCCTGCATAACCATGAGCCAAAAAAGCCTCTTTTCTTCATAAATTACCCAGCCTCAGGTATTCCTTCACAGCCATACAAAATGCATGAACACAATATTCTAAAAATAAAATTAATTCAATAAGGATAAGAAGTGGGAACTAAAACTGAAAGGAAACTAACCTACTATATGGAACAAAAAAACAAGTACTAATCCATGTAACTAATAAATACAGTATTTGAAACATACCCTCAGTCTTGGGCAAGAGTGTTGGGGGCAGACTGCAAAGAAATCATGAAATTCTTTTAATAGGTTTGTTTTTGTAGTAGTATATGCTAAGCAATTTTGTAAAAGTTTCAAAGTATTATAGGATAGAGCAACTGCATAAATCAGTTGGTGCTTTGAGAGAAAGGATTCAAAATACAAAAGAAAGGACATATACATACAAAATGAAGGAAATCAAGAACAAGCCCTGAGACACTAAAATTAAAGGTGTCCAAGAGATCTCATGATTTCTAAAATATGTGTATTCATGTATATATGCATGCATATGTGCTCATGCATGTGTATGTGTGTGTATATATAAGTAGATATATACACATAAATATATATGTCTATTCTAAGGAGTATGGGTTCAAGTTAAAATGTTGTGTGTGATCTTTCAGGCACACCCATAGACAAGTACAAAGGTTTTATCTGGCAGTTATGGAAGACAGCTTTCCATCCCACACTGGATGTAACATACAGCCAGTGCACTGTGATCTCCGTAGGGATGTGCAGGTATGGGTTCAGATCTCTCCAGGCCAACCATGCTCTTACTCATATCTGCACACCTAGCTCAGGAACCCTCCATCTGGAGTCCTTCTTGTGAGGGAGTAGAGAGCTTGACTAAGGTACTGTATTATTGAGGGGACTCTGGTTAGATGACCTTGCTGGGGAGCCTTGAAGACAATTTTCTTTCTTCTGAAAGTGTTCAGTACTTTTCCACTCCTGGTCCTCTCCAAATGCCACATCTATATAATGGCAAGAGCTTTTCATTTGGGGTTCCCATGGCAGTGAAATGATCCCCCATTTTTAAATGAAACATCTGCCACTCACCTGGTGCCTTTAATGGGGAAAAGTGGAATTCTGATGAAGCTGGGCCCTTTCCTGTGTAGACTCTTGCTTATGTTATCATAGTATCTGAAAAAAGGCTTAATTATTCCTTTCAGTTTGACTTGTTATATTAATTGACCAACTCAACAACTGGCAGCTCTCTCTCTGACAAAGTGGTGCAGTGAGCAGAGCTGACCAGTAAATACACTGCCTTTCTAGAAAAGAAAAGAACCCCGAGGATCCCATGGAAATTTTTTGGGAGATGTTAGAGAAATGCATGGGACACTCATGGATGATGCCAATGAATCCTTTGCAAGAGTCTGGGAGTCCCATAGAGCACTTCACCAGCCATGACAATGTGTCTCAGGAAGTATTTTGTGGGCCCTGGGAGTGCTTTTGGGGAATGCTAGTGATTGTATATATACACTTTTCAGGTCTCAGGGAGAACTAATGATCCTTCCTTTTAGCTTCCAATTCCCTGGCTGAGATTGTTTGGTGGGTTAAATTATAAATCCAAAAGAGAGACTCTAGGAAAGCTGGGGAAGCAATCCCTACCTAGTAATACAATCTCGGAGGCAATGGCAACAAAAGTCACCAGAGACCCTGAGTTGCTGAGTTGCACCCAGTTACTAGTGTTAGCTCTAAGCATGTCTCTGACACTGAAAGATAGCCTGCGATTCAGCAAATTGTTGAGACTCATGCCTAAAATGGAAAAGAATGTAGAGCCCTTTGGAGTTACTTCACCCAGCTATCTGAAGTGATCTTAGAGACTTGGGTTTTTCACCTCCACGATGAAGAAGGAAATCTTGTTAAACTTAGTGAGAGTGTCATCTTGTGGGGTGTATCACTATAGACCCCCACTTTTAGAGTATACTATTAGCAGCCACTTTGCCTAAAGAGGAGGAGGAAGGCTGCAAGCATCCAAAACCATCTACATCCTCAGCTGGATATTATTTGGGCTTAGAAAGATTTGGTCCAACATGATAAGTTCCTTGATATTAAAAAACATAGTTGGACTATTCTTCCAACGTATATAGCTTCCCTGTTAGCCACCCCAGTGGTAGATGAGACTGTTAACAAGACTCAGTTTTTTAGGTTCATTCGTTTTACTCCTACTGGTTACTGAACTCAATTAAACCTCCTCATAAGGCCATGCTGATCAGTCTGTGATACAATCCAGATATTAACTGATGACAAATCGGTATCAGAATTGAAAAAGTAGCTGCTGCACAGATAGCAACAACTGGCTGGCAGAAAGAGTGATGTAAAACTGGTAATCACGCACTCTCTCCAGGACCATCTGGGCAAGCACTTTCACAACAAGATCGCTGATTCCAGTTACTTAAGTGTGGGTTCTAAGGAAATTGATGGGCTCTCCCACCAAGGAACTCATGGCAAGGTAGTGAGCCATGGGGCCCTACAGGGTGGTCTGCTAGGGTCTACGAAGTAATGGATCCTGATTAATAAAGCGCTATTCCTTCTGCTCCTCCCAGTGAAGCTGGAGGTGAACTGGAGACTCCCATTCAACTCTTAACTGATGTCTCAGCTTTCAAAACTAAACAAGACTAAGGATCAGGCCAAGGTCCCTATGTCCCTATGAAGAACGGTGGTCATATAACAAGGTAAAAGTTCAATAGGGATATAGAGGAGCATTGCATTTCTTGGGCCTTTTGGATTTGGTGCACAACTGTGATCTCCATAATCCCTAACACTATGATGGGAGGGTTATGGGTTGAATTGTGCCCCTCTAAAACAAGTAAGTTGAAGTCCTAACCCTCAGTATCTCAGAATGTGATCTTATTTGGAAATAGGAACTTTACAGGGATTAATGAAAATGAGGTCATTAGAGTGGGCCCTAATTCAATATAAATGTTGTCCTTATAAAAACAGAAAATTGGAGCACCAACACACACTGGGAAAATGCCATGTGAAATTGAAGGCAGAGATTGGGGTGATGCATATAGAAGCCAAGGAATGTCAAAAATAGCAACCCACAAGGAGCTCAGGCAGAGGCATGGAATTGATTTTCCAAGAATGAACCAACAATGTCAACACCTTGATCCCAGACTTCTAGCCCACTGACTATAATTTTTGTTGTTGAAGCCACCCAATTTGTGGGTACTTTGTAATGGTAGCCCTACCACTGGGAAGTAGATCGCTGCTGTAACAAAGTATGCATGGGTCCCACTGGACCACTAAAACCTCCATTGTTATGGCCCCCACTACTGAATGTATAACAGTATAGATATATTGTTTTAGTGTATTCCTGCTTGCATTCATTCCCAAGCCCCAAAGAAAATTGCTCTAGTTAGGGCCATTTGGTGGGATATGTGGGGACCATGAATTTACCTGACTAATAGTACCTAAAGCTATTGTCTACCAAAAAAAATCCATGAACTAGGGAAGAAAAGATATAACTATTTCATTTCTGAGCTTAATAAAGCCAGTTTTCTATGGGACTAATTTTCCATTCAATAACCCCATGGGGCGTGTGTACTGGCCTTGGGTACACAGAGAGATTCAATTGATTATTGGTAGTTCATTGCATTAGTGTAGCCCTAAGCACTGGCAGTACTGACTTTGTGACTGTCACAGAGGCTACTGCCCAAGACAAAGGAACTTAATATACAACAACTGACATCTCGTATACTCTTTTCAATATCCATGTCCCTGTTCTAACCTTCTACTATATTGAAGACATCTTCCTGGTGGGCCCAGACACTACCAAACAAAAGCTGTTGCCCTGTTGACCCACATTCAGCAACACAGCTAGCCCAAGAATACAGACAAAGTACAAAGACCTAAAACCCAAGTGAATTCCAGGGTATGATCTAGAAAGGGGCATAAGGTCTTATTCCAGAGGAGACAATTGCCAAGCCTCTGGCCCACTCTATCGCAACAAATATAAAGAAGTCCCAGGGACTACTGGGACTATTCAGCTACTAGTACATTCACATCACACAAGCAGAAATCTAGATGACACCCATATATTATGTTACCAGTAAGGCTGCCATTTTTGAGTGGTGTTCTGACCAACAGGATTGCCTGGAGGCTTTCCAATGGGCCATGCTGCTAACTTTACCCTGAGTCCTTGTGATCCACATTTGCCTTTGAGTTATAGGTCTCAGCAACTTCTCTGTTCACCAATTAGAGCCTACGGCAGAAAGACACTGACACAGGACTGAGGTGTCCATTGGGTTTTTGAATTCATAATCTCCCCAAATCAGCTGAAATCTACACATTCTTCATGAGACAAATTTTGGCCTGTTATTGGACATTGGTGGATACTGAGTCTATGACTCATAGTCATGAAATAGTGTTATAAAGGTCACCAATTCTGGGCTATTTTTTAAGTTATCTTGGGGTATTTACATATTAGTTCACAGTATAAAATATCTTCTTTTTTCTTTTGGAGTCAGGGTTTCACTTTGTCACCCAGAATGGAGCACAGTTGTGTGAACACAGCTCACTATAGCCTCAACCTCCTGGGCTCAAGCTATCCTCCATTTCAGCACCCCCAAGTAGCTGGGACTATAGGCATGAGCCACTACGCATGGCTAATTTTTGCATTTTTTTGTAGACACAGGGTTTTGCCATGTTGTCCAGGCTGGTCTTGAACTCCTGAGCTCAAGCAATACACCCACTTTGGTCTCCCAACGTGCTGGGATTACACAATCATAAACCAAAATTCCTGAAGCTACTACTGAGCATTTTGGGGAGATACCGAAAAGCCTCTGGGGCACTTTTAGGTAGTGCATACAGATAATCTGCAAGAGTCTGAGGGTCATCAACTATGCCAATGGGTCTCAGAAAGTGCACTGAATGCCACAGACAGCTCTGAGAGAGTTCTAAGGGATGCTACATAAGATTCTATATTCTTAGGGGAATCGTTATCCTTCCCTTAGCCCCCAGTTGTCTTTATTAAATTATAATTATACTTTAAGTTCTGGGATACATGTGCAGAACATGCAGGCTTGTTACATAGGTATACAAGTGCCATGGTGGTTTGCTGCACCCATCAACCCATCATCTACGTTAGGTATTTCTCCTAATGCTATCCCTCCCCTTGACCCCCTACCCCAACAGGCCCCAGTGTGTGATGTTCCACTCCCTGTGCCCACATGTTCTCATTGTTCAACTCCCACTTATGAGAGAGAACATGCAGTGTTTGGTTAGTTGGCTGTGTGTTAGTTGCTGTGTGTTGTTAGTTTGCTGAGAATGATGGTTTCCAGCTTCATCCATGTCCCTGCAAAGGACACGAACTCATCCTTTTTATGGCTGCATAGTATTCCACGGTGTATATGTGCCATGTTTTCTTTATCCAGTCTATCATTGATGGGCATTTGGGTTGGTTCCAAGTCTTTGCTATTGTGAATAGTGCCGCAATAAACATACGTGTGCATGTGTCTTTATAGTATAATAATTTATAATCATTTGGGTATATACCAAGTAATGGGATTGCTGGGTCAAATGGTATTTCTAGTTCTAGATCCCTGAGGAATCGCCACACTGTCTTCCACAATGGTTGAACTAATTTACACTCCCACCAACAGTGTAAAACCATTCCTATTTCTCCACATCCTCTCCAGCATCTGATGTTTCCTGACTTTTTAATGATCACCATTCTAATTGATGTGAGATGGTATCTCATTGTGGTTTTGAATTGCATTTCTCTAATGACCAGTGATGATGAGCTTTTATTCACGTTTGTTGGCTGCATAAATGTCTTCTTTTGAAAAGTGCCTGTTCATATCCTTCACCCACTTTTTGATTAGGTTGTTTGTTTTTTTCTTGTAAATTTGTTTAAGTTCCTTGTAGATTCTGGATATTAGTCCTTTGTCAGATGGATAGATTGCAAAAATTTTCTCCCATTCTATAGGTTGCCTGTTCATGCTGATGATAGTTTCTTTTGCTGTGCAGAAGCTCTTTGTTTAATTAGATCTCATTTGTCAATTTTGGCTTTTATTGCAATTGCCTTTGGTGTTTAGTCATGAAGTCTTTGCCCGTGCCTATGTCCTGAATGGTATTGCCTAGGTTTTCTTCTAGGGTTTTTATGGTTTTAGGTCTTATGTTTAAGTCTTTAATCCATCTTGAGTTAATTTTTGTATAAGATGTAAGGAAGGGGTCCAGTTTCAGTTTTCTACATATGGCTAGACACTTTTCCCAACACCATTTATTAAATAGGGAATCCTTTCTCCGTTGCTTTTGTCAGGTTTGTCAAAGATCAGATGGTTCTACATGTGTAACATTATTTCTGAGTCCTCTGTTCTGTTCCATTGGTCTATATATCTGTTTTGGTACCAGTACCATGCTGTTTTGGTTACTGTAGCCTTGTAGTATAGTTTGAAGTCAGGTAGTGTGATGCCTCCAGCTTTGTTCTTTTTGCTTAGGATTGTCTTGACTATACGGGCT
The DNA here is from genome assembly GCF_029289425.2 of Pan paniscus. Classification (NCBI taxonomy): domain Eukaryota; kingdom Metazoa; phylum Chordata; class Mammalia; order Primates; family Hominidae; genus Pan; species Pan paniscus. The sequence goes on along the minus strand of NC_073257.2, from coordinate 45,362,308 downwards.
CTTTTTTTGGTTCCATATGAAATTTAAAGTAGTTTTTTCCAATTCTGTGAAGAAAGTCAATGATAGCTTGATGGGAATAGCATTGAATCTATAAATTATTTTGGGTAGTATGGCCATTTTCACGATATTGATTATTCCTATCCATGAGCATGGAATGTTCTTCCATTTGTTTATCTCTTCTCTTACTTCCTTGAGCAGTGGTTTGTAGCTTTCCTTGAAGAGGTCCTTTACATCCCTTGTAAGCTGTATTCCTAGGTATTTTATTTTCTTTGTAACAATTGTGAATGGGAGTTCACTCATGATTTGGCTCTCTGTTTGTCTATTATTGGTGTATAGGAATGCTTGTGATTTTTGCACATTAATTTTGTATCCTGGGACTTTGCTGAAGTTGCTTATCAGCTTAAGGAGATTTTGGGCTGAGACAATGGGGTTTTCTAAATATGCAATCATGTCATCTGCAAACAGAGACAATTTGACTTCCTCTCATCCTATTTGAATATCTTTTATTTTTTTCTCTTCCCTAATTGCCCTGGCCAGAACTTCCAATACTATGTTGAATAGGAGTGGTGAGAGAGGGCATCCTTGTCGTGTGCCGGTTTTCAAAGGGAATGCTTCCAGCTGTTGCCCACTCAGTATGATATTGGCTGTAGGTTTGTCATAAATAGCTCTTATTATTTTGAGATACATCCCATCATTACCTAGTTTATTGAGTGTTTTTACCATGAATTTTCTCAAAGGCCTTTTCTGCATCTATTGAGATAATCATGTGGTTTTTGTCATTGGTTCTGTTTATGTGACTGATGACATTTATTGATTTGCATATGTTGAACCAGCCTTGCATCCCAGGGATGAAGCTGACCTGATCATGGTGGATAAGCTTTTTAATGTGCAGCTGGATTCTGTTTGCCAGTATTTTATTTAAAATTTTCGCATCGATGTTCATCAGGGATATTGGCCTGAATTTTTGTTGTTGTTTTTGTGTCTCTGCCAGGTTTTGGTATCAGGATGCTGCTGGTCTCATAAAATGAGTAGGGAAGATTCCCCTCTTTCTCTATTGTTTGGAATAGTTTCAGAAGAAATGGTACCAGCTCCTGATTATACCTCTGGTAGAATTTAGCTGTGAATCTGTCTGGCCCTGGGCTTTTTTTTTTTTTTTTTTTTTTTTTTTGGTTGGTAAGCTATTAATTACTGCCTCAATTTCAGAACTTCTTATTGGTCTATTCAGGGATTCAACTTCTTCCTGGTTTAGTCTTGGGAAAGGTGTATGTGTCCAGGAATTTAACCATTTCTTCTAGATTTTCTAGTTTATTTTCATAAAGGTGTTTACAGTATTCTCTGATAGTAGTTTGTATTTCTGTGGGATCAGGGGTGATATCCCCTTTATCATTTTTTATTGTGTCTATTTGATTCTTCTCTCGTTTCCTCTTTATTAGTCTGGCTCGTGGTCTATTTTGTTAAATTTTTCAAAAAAACAGCTCCTGAATTCATTGATTTTTGAAGGGTTTTTCTTGTCTCTCTCTCCTTCAGTTCTGCTCCGATCTTAGTTATTTCTTGCCTTCTGCTAGCTTTTGAATTTGCTCATCCTTCTGTAGTTAATTGTGATGTTAGGGTACGGATTTTAGGTCTTTCCCACTTTCTCATGTGGGCATTTAGTGCTATAAATTTATCTCTACACACTGCTTTAAATGTGTTCCAGAGATTCTTGTACATTGTGTCTTTGTTCTCATTGGTTTCAAAGAATTATTTATTTCTGCCTTCATTTCATTATTTACCCAGTAGTCATTCAGGAGCAGGTTGTTCAGTTTCCATGTAGTTGTCTGATTTGAGTGAATTTCTTAATCCTGAGTTTTACTTTGATTGCACTGTGGTCTGAGAGATTGTTACGATTTCCATTCTTTTGCATTTGCTGAGGAGTTATAATTTGCTTCCAATTATGTGGTCAATTTTAGAATAAGTGCGATGTGGTGCTGAGAAGAGTGTATATTCTGTTGATTTGGGGTGGAGAGTTCTGTAGATGTCTATTAGGTCCACTTGGTGGAGAGCTGAGTTCAAGTCCTGAATATTCTTGTTAATTTTCTGTCTCATTGATCTAATATTGACAGTGGGATGTTAAAGTATCCCACTATTATTGTGTGGGAGTCTAAGTCTCTAAGAACTTTCTTTATGAATCTGGGTGCTCCTGTATTGGGCGCATATATATTTAGGATAGTTAGCTCTTCTTGTTGCATTGATCCCCTTGCCATTATGTAATGCTCTTCTTTGTCTTTTTTGATCTTTGTTTGTTTAAAATCTGTTTTATTAGAGACTAGGATTGCAACCCCTGGGTTTTTCTGTTTTCCATTTGCTTGGTAAATATTCCTCCATCCCATTATTTTGAGGCTATGTGTGTCTCTGCATATGAATTGGATCTCCTGAATATAGCACACCAATGGGTATTCACTCTTTATCCAATTTGCCAGTCTGTGTCTTTTAATTGGGGCATTTTCTCATTTACATTTGAGGTTAAGATTGTTATGTGTGAATTTGATCCTGTCATCATGATGTTAACTGGCTATTTTGCACATTAGTTGATGCAGTTTCTTCACAATGTCACTGGTCTTCATATTTTGGTATGTTTTTGCAGTGGCTGCTACCAGTTTTTCCTTTCCATATTTAGTGCGTCCTTCAGGAGCTCTTGTAAGGCAGGCCTGTGGTGAAAATTCTCTCTCAGCATTTGCTTGTCTGTAATGGATTTTGTTTCTCCTTTGCTTACGAAGCTTAGTTTGGCTGGGTTTGAAATTCTGGGTTGAAAATTCTTTAAGAATGTTGAATATTGGCCCCCACTCCCTTCTGGTTTGTAGGGCTTCTGCAGAGAGATCTGCTGTTAGTCTGATGGGCTTCCCTTTGTGGGTAACCTGACCTTTCTCTCTGGCTGCCCTTAACATTTTTTCCTTCATTTCAACCTTGGTAAGTCTGATAATTATGTGTCTTGGGGTTGCTCTACTCGGGGAGTATCTTTGTGGTGTTCTCTGTATTTACTGAATTTGAATATTGGCCTGTCTTGCTATTTTGGGGAAGTTCTCCTGGATAATATCCTGCAGCATGTTTTCCAACTTGGTTTCATTCTCCCCGTCTCTTTCAGGTACACCAATGAATCGTTAAGTTTGGTCTTTTCACATAGTCCCATATTTCTTAGAGGCTTTCTTAGTTCCTTTTCATCCTGTTTTCTCTAATCTTGTCTTCACGCTTTATTTCATCAAGTTGATCTTCAATCTCGGATATCCTTTCTTCCACTTGATTGATTCATCTATTGATACTTGTGTATGCTTCACAAAGTTCTTGTGCTGTGTTTTTCAGCTCCATCGGTCATTTATGTTCTTCTCTAAACTGGTTATTCTAGTTAGCAGTTCCTGTGACATTTTACCAAGGTTCTTAGCTTCCTTGCATTGGGTTAGAACATGCTCCTTTAGCTCAGAGGAGTTTGTTATTACCCACCTCCTGAAGCCTACTTCTGTCAGCTTGTCAAACTCATTCTCTCTCCTGTTTTATTCCCTTGCTGATGAGGCGTTGTGATCCTTTGGAGGAGAAGAGGCATTCTGGCATTTGGAATTTTCAGCCTTTTTGTGCTGGTTTTTACTCATCTTCATGGATTTATCTACCTTTGGTCTTTGATGTTGGTGACCCTTGGATGGGGTTTTTGCGTGGGTTTCCTTTTTGTTGATGTTGATACTATTGCTTTCTGTTTGTTAGTTTTCCTTCTAACAGTCCGGCCCCTCTTCTGCAGGTCTGCTGGAATTTGCTGGAGGTCCACTCCATACCCTGTTTGCCTGGGTATCACCAGCGGAGGCTGCAGAACAGTAAAGATTGCTGCCTGCTCTTTCCTCTGGAAGCTTTGTCCCAGAGGGGCACCGGCCAGATGCCAGCTGGAGCTCTCCTGTATGAGGTGTCTGTTGACCCCTGCTGGGAGGTGTCTCCCAATCAGGAGGCACTGGGGTCAGGGACCCACTTGAGGAGGCAGTCTGTCCCTTAGCAGAGCTTGAGCACTGTGTGGGAGATCTGCTGCTCTCTTCAAAGGCAGCAGTCAGGAACATTTAAGTTTGCTGAAGCAGCGCCCACAGCCACCCCTTCCCCCAGATGCTCTGTCCCAGGGAGATGGGAGTTTTATCTATAAGCCCCTGGCTGGGGCTACTGCCTTTCTTTCAGAGATGCCCTGCCCAGAGAGGAGGAATCTAGAAAGGCAGCCTGGCTACAGTGGCTTTGCTGCGCCTTGGTGTGTTCTGCACCGAATTCGAACTTCCCGGCAGCTTTGTTTACACTGTGAGGGGAAAACCACCTACTCAAGCCTCAGTAATGGCGACGCCCCTCCCCCCACCAAGCTTGAGCATCCCAGGTTGACTTCAGACTGCTGGCTGCGAGAATTTCAAGCCAGTGGATCTTAGCTGGGCTCTGTGAGGGTGGGATCCACTGAGGAAGACCACTCAGCTCCCTGGCTTCAGCCCCCTTTCCAGGGGAGCGAACGGTTCTGTCTCACTGGCATTCCATGTGCCATTGGGTTATGAAAAAAACTCCTGCAACTAGCTTGGTGTCTGCCCAAACAGCTGCCCAGTTTTGTGCTTGAAACCTAGGGCCCTGGTGGTGTAGGCACCCAAAGGAATCTCCTGGTCTGCGTGATGCAAAGACTGTGGGAAAAGCATAGTATCTGGGCCAGATGGCACTGTCCCTCATGGCACAGTCCCTCACGGCTTCCCTTGGCTAGGGGAAGGAGTTCCCTGACCCCTTGCACTTCCTGGGTGAGGCAATGCCCCACCCTGCTTCTGCTCGCCCTCCTTGAGCTGCACCCACTTTCTAACCAGTCCCAATGAGATGAACCGAGTACCTCAGTTGGAAATGCAGAAATCACCCACCTTCTGCATTGGTATCACTGGGAGCTGCAGACTGGAGCTGTTCCTATTTGGCCATCTTGCCTGGGAATATAGCCCCCAGTTTTCTAACCAAACTCCCACAGTGGTTCAAATTAGAGAACCAACAAAGGGCTTCTTACAGTATCCTGGCCAGCCACCCTGATAGTCCCTTGGTTGCACAGTGAGAGTGAAAACAACAGATGATAAGATTGTTGACCAGACTCAGATTTCTAGATTCAGTTATTTCAATTCTGCTGGTTATCAAACCTCCTCCTAAGGTCATGTCAATCAGATATAGTCCAGATATTAACTGGCAAATCTTGAGCATGGAAAATGTGGCTGCTGCCCAGAGAGCAAACACTGGCCAATGGAAAGAGTGGCAAAAAAATGGCAATCATGTGCCCTCTGCTGCTCAATCCAGGCAATGGCCTTCTAGAGGAGATCTATGAGATTGGTCACCAAACAACAGGGTCTCAAAGGAGTAGGATTGATGGGCCCCCCAACAGATAGTGAGCCATGGTGGTCCCACCAGGCACTAACGTCCATATGGTGATGTCCACTATGAACAGTATGAGTGCTATTTTCTCTAACCCTCTCAGTGAATCTTGAGACTTGAGTAGTTTGCTTCCTTGATGAAAGAAGTAATCTTATGAAATTTGGAGTGACACACTGTGGGATCTAACATACAGACCCTTCCTACTTTTACCCAGATCTCTCATCTTTCACAAATAAGCATGACTAGGGGTTAGTACAAGGTCCCTAGGTCCCCAGTGGGGAACTGAGGACCTACACCTAGGACAAAGTTTGAAGTGGGGGTGGGAAAAAATGACATTTCTTGGGCCTTTTGGATACTGGTCAACAAATTACTGTGATCCTCACAATCCCTGACATGAGGACGAGGAGGAAACAAATAATTCTTTCTAGTTTTTAATCTGAGGTCACCACAAACAGGACCTCTTTCTAAATCAACTATGGGGTAGATCCCTTTGGGCCACTATAAACCCCTATTGTCATGGTCTCTACTACTGAATATATTACTAGTTAAATATATTTTCTATATGAACCAACACTAGCATTTACACCCACCTCCTGATGGGATTTGCTGCAGTCCAGGTATTTTGTGGGATATGTGGAAGATCATGACCTACCAAACTACTGGCACCTAGTACCAATGTCTACCAAAACCAGTATTAACACTCTGGGGATAAAAAAGGGAATAATTTCCCTCATCGCCGAGCTTTAAGAAGCCAACTATCTGTACACTATTTCTGTATTCAATAGACCCATCTGGCCTATGTGAAAGACCTCAGGTGCCTAAACTCTGTACTGATAAGGGTTCTAAAAAGCATAAGTGCTACCTTTGGCACCAATGGTAACCTGACATTGTGACAGTTATAGAGGCTGTTGTCCAGGATGAAGGAACTTGGTATGTACCAATTGACATAGCAAATGTCCTTTCAGCATTCCTCTCCAAGAGGATGATCAGGATTAGTTAGAATTATGTAGGATAGGTTACAATAAACCACTAACATCTTTCCACAAGGCTTCCAAAATTCCCCAACTATCTGTAATCAATGCATAGGTTATGACCTGGACAAAGTTCCACTCCTGGAAGAAGCATTAACTTTCCGCACTGTTTATGAAACCATCCTAGTGAGCTCAGACAAGGACACTACCCAAAAGGAACCAGATGCTCTGTTCACCCACGTGCAGCATGTACTGTGCCATTATCATTGGACAAGGCACAAGGACCTAAAACCCAAGTGAAATTCCTGGGTGTAATCTGTAAAGACTATGGTGTAATCTGTAAAGGCTATGGTGTTCCATTCCAGAGATGATGATTGTCAATGCTTTTGGCCAGCTCTGACTCGAAAAGTAAAAATAATGTGAGCAATAAGTGGGACCATTCATCTGCTGCCATGCTCACATTCAAGCCACAGAGATCAGACAGCATCCTCTATCAGGTTACCATAAAGACCACTACCTTTGAATGGGGCCTTGACCAGCATGATACCCTGGAAATCCTTCTACTGGCCACCCTGGCTGCCCTTGTACCTCTCTGATTTCCATTTGTTGCTTCAGTTACAGATCTCGGCAATACTTCTGCCTACTGATTGGGACTACAACAGATCAGAGGTGCCCATAAATGGCCAGCAGCAGATGAGAGGTACCCATCTTTTTTGAGACAATTATTGGCTTATTATTGTCCTGAGATGGATACTGAGAGCATAAATTAAGTTGTGTAATAATATTACAACAAGAAATTCTAACCAAAACATATCATTATCTTTGTTTTCTTTCTTGAGTTATGTTAGAGTATTTACAGAGTATAAATTATCAATAAAATATATGTTCTCAAATACATAAGTATGAACCAAAGAAAAAAGTTCTTTTGAGATTTATTTAAAATAATATAAATAGCTATCATCATTATACTTACTGCTACGTCCTTCTCCTTCAGAAGTTTCTTGAATCTCTAATTGCACTTGGATTTTTGACACTGAATCTTGATGTTTAAGCATAGGATTTTCACCTGATTCTTCATCATGAGCTATGTTAAGAGAGAAATTTAGTCCCTTACTAGAAAAACAAATCTACTATGAAATCCTAGAGTTCAAATTTATAACAAGTGGAAGCAACATTTTCTTTCATCTTATAAAGTTATAAGTAAACTACCTTAATGCTAGCTCTGACATGAAAATGGTGAGAAAAGTTTCAATGTATGTTGAAGATGTATTATTATTTCATAAATATTCCTAGATATTAAATGTGTTTTATATTAGTCTCTACTTTCCTTAAGTTATTTATACTTTAGGTTAATACATAATCATAGACCAAACAATGAAAATGCATATGCTCAAGGTCATTCATTACAGCATTATTTGTAATTGCAAAGTATTCAAAACCATTGAGATTTTTAAGCACAGGAGACTGGTTGAATGAACAAATATATATACACACACACACAGTTATATGTATATATACACACACATGCATATATACATGTATATGTATGTATATATATATATTTATATATATATACACACACACCAGAAACAATGGTATAATATCAATTATGGTATATAATTATGTGTATCTATGTGTGGATGAATATATATGGTTTATGATATGGTACACATCGCTGTACATACAGTGAGAAGTTACCCTCCCATCTATGCTGATACATCCTACCTTAGCCCAATGTCTTTTTGTGGGAAAATGTAACATTAATGGAGTCAGTGACCTTCCATGTTTACACTCTTGCTTATGTTGTTGCAGTAAGTGAATAAAGGCTTAATTGTTACCTTCAATCTCGCTTGCTATCTTAATTGACCACCTTCACACTTGGCAGCTCCCCTGGTAACAAATGGCTGTGAGCAGGGTGGTCAATTAAGCACCCTGCTTAATTGGAAAAGCAAAAAACATGCAGATCCCCAGGGCATTTGTGGGAGATGCTAGAGTTGAGACCTCTTGGGGGATACTAGTGGATCATTTGCAAGAGTCTGACTGTCCCATGGTGCACTCTGCCAGCCCTATCAGTGGGTCTTAGAAAGTGCTGTCCAACACCATGGGGCACTCTCAGAGAGTGCTAGCAGATTGTTTACATAAGCTTTTTGGTTCCGAGGGACACCAGTGGTCCTCCTCTTTAGGCCTAGACTCTCAGGCAAAGATGCCTGGTGGGGCAAATTAGAGATCCAACAGACGGCCTCTGAGAAAGCTAGAGAAGCAATTCCTTGGCCACTGCTATTGTCCACTGCAGATGAGACTGAAAGTTTTCAGAGAACCTGCGAGCTGATTTGCATCAATAACAGCTCTTAGTTCTAAAGAGGTACCAGGCAATGACAGACAGCTTATGACCCAGCAAGGGACTGAGACTCATGGTTTAAATAAAACGAATGGAGAGCCCTTTGGGATTGCTTTCCTGTGTGATCTAGGAGAATTTAGAGGCACGGATTATTTGCCTGCATGATGAAAGAGGTAATCTTGGTAAACTAACTTAGGGGTACCTTGTGGGCTGTGTCACTATAAAACCCCTCCTTTAGAGTGTCATGACAGGTTTTGCTCAAGGAGGATAAGCAAAGTCAGAGAATGAGAAGGGAACACCCAAGCCCTTCTTTTTCAACTGGGTTCTATTTGGGTTCTGACAACTTTGGCAAACCCATGCTCTCTTCCCTATGACTAAAATACATTTTCAGATTTATCTGGCTATACAGACCCGCAAACCATACTGGTGATCTCTTGGTCTCTTGCTTGAGAGTGAGAGCAGTCAATGACGAGAGTGAGAGCAGTCAATGATAAGATTTTTAACAAGTCTCAGATTTCTAGGGTTATAAGTGTCACTCCTACTGGTTATGGAGCCAAATTAAAATTAATCCTCCTCTAAGGTCAGGCAAATTGGTCAGTGAAATAATCTAGATTGGGGTCCCCAGCACCGAGGCCATGACCAGTACTGGTCTCTGGCCTGTTAGAAACTGGGTCACACAGCAGTAGGTGAGCAGTGGGTGAGTGAGCGAAGATTCATCTGTATTTTCAACTGCTCCCCATCATTCACATTACTGCCTGAGCTCTGCCTCCTGTCAGATCACCAGTGGCATTAGATTTTCATAGGAACACAAACCCTATGGTAAACTGCACATCTGAAGGATCTAGGTTTTATTTTTATGGTTTTCTTATTTATTTATTTTATTATACTTTAAGTTCTAGGGTACATGTGCATAATGTGCAGGATTATTACATATGTATACATGTGCCATGTTGATGTGCTGCACCAATTGACTTGTCATTTACATTAGGTATATCTCTTAAGGCTATCCCTCCCCCCTCCCCTCACCCATGAAAGGCCTCGGTGTGTGATGTTCCCCTTCCTGTGTCCAAGTGTTCTCATTGTTCAATTCCCACCTATGAGTGAGAACATGTGGTGTTTGGTTTTTTATCCTTGCGATAGTTTGCTGAGAATGATGGTTTCCAGCTTCATCCATGTCCCTACAAAGGACATGAACTCATCCTTTTTTATGGCTGCATAGTATTCCATGGTATATATGTACCACATTTTCTTAATCCAGTCTATCACTGATGGACATTTGGGTTGGTTCCAAGTCTTTGCTACTGTGAATAATGCTGCAATAAACATACGTGTGCATGTTGTCTTTATAGTAGCATGATTTATAATCCTTTGGGTATATACCCAGTAATGGGAGTGCTGCGTCAAATGGTATTTCTAGTTCTAGATGCTTGAGGAATTGGCACACTGTCTTCCACAATGGTTGAACTAGTTTACAGTCCCATCAGCAGTGTAAAAGTGTTCCTATTTCTCCACATCCTCTCCAGCACCTGTTGTTTTCTGACTTTTTAATGATCAACATTCTAAGTGGTGTGAGATGGTATCTCATTGTGGTTTTGATTTGCATTTCTCTGATGGCCAGTGATGATGAGCATTTTTTCATGTGTCTGTTGGCTGCATAAATGTCTTCTTTTGAGAAGTGTCTGTTCATATGCTTTGCCCACTTTTTGATGGGGTTGTTTGATTTTTTCTTGTAAATTTTTTAAGTTCTTGTAGATTCTGGATATTAGCCCTTTGTCACATGGGTAGATTGCAAAAATTTTCTCCCATTCTGTAGGTTGCCTGTTCACTCTGATGGTAGTTTATTTTGCTGTGCAGAAGCTCTTCAGTTTAATTAGATCCCATTTGTCTATTTTGGCTTTCATTGCCATTGCTTTTGGTGTTCTAGTCATGAAGTTTTTGCCCATGCCTATGATCTGAAAGGTATTGCCTAGGTTTTCTTCTAGGGTTTTTATGGTTTTAGGTCTAACATTTAAGTCTTTAATCCATCGTGAATTAATTTTTGTATAAGGTGTAAGGAAGGGATCCAGATTCAGCTTTCTACATATGGCTAGCCAGTTTTCCCAGCACCATTTATTAAATAGGGAATCCTTTCCCCATTGCTTGTTTTCATCAGGTTTGTCAAAGATCAGATGGGTGTAGATGTGTGGTATTATTTCTGAGGGCTCTATTCTTTTCCATTGGTCTATATCTCTGTTTTGGTACCAGTACTATGCTCTTTTGGTTACTGTAGCCTTGTAGCATAGTTTGAAGTCAGGTAGCGTGATGCCTCCAGCTTTGTTCTTTTGGCTTAGGATTGTCTTGGCAATGCGGGCTCTTTTTTGGTTCCACATGGACTTTAAAGTAGTTTTTTCCAATTCTATGAAGAAAGTCATTGGTAGCTTGATGGGAATGGCATTGAATCTATAAATTACCTTGGACAGCATGGCCATTTTCACGATATTGATTCTTCCTATCCATGAGCATGGAATGGTCTTCCATTTGTTTGTGTCCTCTTTTATTTCATTGAGCAGTGCTTTGTACTTCTCCTTGAAGAGGTCCTTTACATCCCTTGTAAGTTAAATTCTTAGGTATTTTATTCTCTTTGAAGCAATTGTGAATGGGAGTTCATTCATGATTTGGCTCCCTGTTTGTCTGTTATTGGTGTGTAGGAATGTTTGTGATTTTTGCACATTGATTTTGTATCCTGAGACTTTGCTGAAGTTGCTTATTAGCTTAAGGAGATTTTGGGCTGAGACGATGGGGTTTTCTAAATATACAATCATGTCATCTGCAAACAGGGATAATTTGTCTTCCTCTTTTCCTAATTGAATACCTTTTATTTCCTTCTCCTGCCTGATTGCCCAGGCCAGAACTTCCAATACTATGTTGAATAGGAGTGGTGAGAGAGGGCATCCCTGTCTTGTGCCAGTTTTCAAAGGGAATGCTTCCAGTTTTTGCCCATTCAGTATGATATTGGCTGTGGGTTTGTCATAGAGAGCTCTTACTATTTTGAGATACGTCCCATCAGTACCTAATTTATTGAGAGTCTTTAGCATGAACAACTGTTGAATTTTCTCAAAGACCTTTTCTGCATCTATTGACACAATCATGTGGTTCTTGACTTTGGTTCTGTTTATATGATGGATTACATTTATTGATTTGTGTATGTTGAACCAGCCTTGCATTCCAGGGATGAAGCCGGCTTAGCAATGGTGGATAAGCTTTATGATACCCTGCTGGATTCTGTTTGCCAGTATTTTATTGAGGATTTTCCAATCGATGTTCATCAGGGATATTGGTCTAAAATTCTCTTCTTTTGTTGTGTCTCTGCCAGGCTTTGGTATCAGGATGATGCTGGCCTCATAAAATGAGTTGGGGAGGATTCCCTCTTTTTCTACTGATTGGAATAATTTCACAAGGAATGGTATCAGCTCCTCTTTGTACCTCTGGTAGAATTCGGCTGTGAATCCATCAGGTCCTGGACCTTTTTTGGTTGGTAAGCTATTAATTATTGCCTCTATTTCAGAGCCTGTTATTGGTCTATTCAGGGATTCAACTTCTTCCTGGTTTAGTCTTTGGAGGGCATATGTGTCCAGGAATTTATCCATTTCTTCTAGATTTTCTAGTTTAGTTGTGTAGAGGTGTTTACAGTATTCTCTGATGGTAGTTTGTATTTCTGTGGGATAATGGGTGGTATCCCCTTTATCATTTTTTATTGCATCTATTTGATTCTTCCCTCTTTTCTTCTTTATTAGTCTTGCTAGCCATCTATCCTGTTGACTTTTTCAAAAAACTAGTTCGTGGATTAATTGATTTTTTGAAGGGTTTTTTGTGTCTCTATCTCCTTCAGTTCTGCTCTGATCTTAGTTATTTCCTGCTTTTTGCTAGCTTTTGAATGTGTTTGCTCTCGCTTTTCTAGTTCTTTTAATTGTGATGTTAGGGTATCGATTTTAGATCTTTCCTGCTTTCTCTTGTGGGCATTTAGTGCTATAAATTTCCCTCTACATACTGCTTTAAATGTGTCCCAGAGATTCCAGTATGTTGTGTCTTTGTTCTCATTGGTTTCAAAGAACATATTTATTTCTGCCTTCATTTCATTATTTACCCAGTAGTCATTCAGGAGCAGGTTGTTCAGTTTCCCTATAGTTGAGCAGTTTTGAATGAGTTTCTCAATCCCGAGTTCTAATTTGATTGCACTGTGGTCTGAGAGACAGTTTGTTATAATTTCTTTGCTTTTACATTTGCTGAGGAGTGCTTTACTTCCAACTATGTAGTCAATTTTGGAATAAGTGTGATGTGGTGCTGAGAGGAATACATATTCTGTTGATTTGTGGTGGAAAGTTCTGTAGATGTCCAGCAGGTCCGCTTGGGGCAGAGCTGAGTTCAAGACCTGGATATCCTTGTTAACTTTCTGTCTCGTTGATCTGTCTAATGTTGATCTGTCTAATGGGTGTTAAAGTCTCCCATTATTATTGTGTGGGAGTCAAAGTCTCTTTGTAGGTCTCTAAGGGCTTTCTTTATGAATCTGGGTGCTCCTGTATTGGGTGCATACATATTTAGAATAGTTAGCTCTTCTTGTTGAATTGATCCCTTTACCATTATGTAATGCCCTTCTTTGTCTCTTTCGATCTTTGTTGGTTTAAAGTCTGTTTTAACAGACTAGGATGGCAACCTCTGCCTTTTTTTGTTTTCCATTTTCTTGGTAGATCTTCCTCCATCCCTTTATTTTGAGCCTATGTGTGCCTCTGCACATGAGATGGGTCTCCTGAATATAGCACACAGATGGGTCTTGACTCTTTATCCAACTTGTCAGTCTGTGTCTTTTAATTGGGGCATTTAGCCCATTTACATTTAAGTTTAATATTGTTATGTGTGAATTTGATCCTGTCATTTTGATGTTAGCTGGTTCTTTCGCTCGTTAGTTGATGCAGTTTCTTCCTAGCATCGATGGTCTTTACAATTTGGCATGTTTTTGCAGTGGATGGTACCAGTTGTTCCTTTCCATGTTTAGTGCTTCCTTCAGGAGCTTTTGTAAGGCAGGCCTGGTGGCGACAAAATCTCTCAGCACTTGCTTGTCTGTAAAGGATTTTATTTCTCCTTCACTTATGAAGCTTAGTTTGGATGGATATGTAATTGTGGGTTGAAAATTCTTTTCTATAAGAATGTTTAGTATTGGGGAGCCAAGATGGCCGAATAGGAACACCTCCAGTCTACAGCTCCCAGCATGAGCAACGCAGAACACGAATGATTTCTGCATTTCCAACTGAGGTGCCGGGTTCATCTCACTGGGCATTGTCGGACAGTGGGTGCAGGACAGCGGGTGCAGCACACTGAGCGGGACCCGAAGCAGGGTGAGGCATCGCCTCACCAAGGAACTGCAAGGGGTCAGGGAATTCCCTTTCCTACCCAAGGAAAGGTGTGACAGATGGCACCTGGAAAATCGAGTCACTCCCAACCTAATACTGCGCTTTTCCAACAGTCTTAGCAAACGGCACACCAGGAGAATATATCCCGCGCCTGGCTCGGAGAGTGCTACACTGACTGACGGAGCGTCACTCATTGCTAGCACAGCAGTCTGAGATCAAACTGCAAGGCAGCAGCGAGGCTGGGGGAAGGGCGCCTGCCATTGCTGAGGCTTGAGTAGCTAAACAAAGCGGCTGGGAAGTTTGAACTGGGTGGAGCCCACCACAGCTCAAGGAGGCCTGCCTGCCTCAGTAGAATCCACCTCTGGGGGCAGGGCATACCCAAACAAAAGGCAGTAGAAACCTCTGCAGACTTAAATGTCCCTGTCTGACAACTGTGAAGAGAGTAGTGGTTCTCCCAGCATGGAGTTTCAGATCTGAGAATGGACAGACTGCCTCCTCAAGTGGGTCCCTGACCCCTGGGTAGCCTAAATGGGAGGCACCCCCCAGTAGGGAAAAACTGACACCTCACACAGCTGGGTACTCCTCTAAGACAAAACTTCCAGAGGAACGATCAGGCAGCAACATTTGCTGATCACCAATATCCACTGTTCTGCAGCTTCCGCTGCTGACACCCAGGCAAACAGGGCCTGGAGTGGACCTCCGGCAAACTCCAACAGACCTGCAGCTGAGGGTCCTGGCTGTTGGAAGGAAAACTAACAAACAGAAAGGACATCCACACCAAAACCCCATCTGTACGTCGCCATCCTCAAAGACCAAAGGTAGATAACAAAGATGGGGAAAAAACAGAGCAGAAAAACAGAAAATTCTAAAAATCAGAGCACCTCTCCTCCTCCAAAGGAACGCAGCTGCTCGCCAGCAATGGAACAAAGCTGGGTGGAGAATGACTTTGACGAGTTGAGAGAAGAAGGCTTCAGATGATCAAACTACTCAGAGCTAAAGAAGGAAGTTCGAACCCATGGCAAAGAAGTTAAAAACCTTGAAAAAAAATTAGACGAATGGCTAACTAGAATAACCAATGCAGAGAGGTCCTTAAAGGACCTGATGGAGCTGAAAACCAAGGCACGAGAACTACGTGACGAATGCACAAGCCTCAGTAGCTGATTCGATCAACTGGAAGAAAGGGTATCAGTGATGGAAGATCAAATGAATGAAATGAAGTGAGAAGAGAAGTTTAGAGAAAAAAGAATAAAAAGAAATGAACAAAGACTCCAAGAAATATGGGTCTATGTAAAAAGACCAAATCTACGTCTGATTGGTGTACCTTAAAGTGACGGGGTGAATGGAACCAAGTTGGAAAACAGTCTGCAGGATATTATGCAAGAGAACTTCCCCAATCTAGCAAGGCAGGCCAACATTCAAATTCAGGAAATACAGAGAAGGCCACAAAGATACTCCTCGAGAACAGCAACTCCAAGACTCATAATTGTCAGATTCACCAATGTTGAAATGAAGGAAAAAATGTTAAGGGCAGCCAGAAAGAAAGGTCGCGTTACCCACAAAGGGAAGCCCATCAGACTAACAGCTGATCTCTCGGCAGAAACTCTACAAGCCAGAAGAGAGTGGGGGCCAATATTCGGCATTCTTAAAGAAAAGAATTTTCAACCCAGAATTTCATATCCAGCCAAACTAAGCTTCATAAGTGAAGGAGAAATAAAATCCTTTACAAACAAGCAAGTGCTGAGAGATTTTGTCACCACCAGGCCTGCCCTAAAAGAGCTCCTGAAGGAAGCACTAAACATGGAAAGAAACAACTGGTACCAGACACTGCGAAAACATGCCAAATTGTAAAGACCATCAATGCTAGGAAGAAACGGCATCAACTAATGAGCAAAATAACCAGCTAACATCATAATGACAGGATCAAATTCACACATGACAATATTAAACTTAAATGTAAATAGGCTAAAAGCTCCAATTAAAAGACACGGACTGGCAAATTGGATAAAGAGTCAAGACCCATCAGTGTGCTGTATTCAGGAAACCCATCTCACATGCAGAGACATACATAGGCTCAAAGTAAAGGGATGGAGGAAGATCTACCAAGAACATGGAAAACAAAAAAAGGCAGGGGTTGCAATCCTAGTCTTGGATAAAACAGATTTAAAACCAATGAAGATCAAAAGAGACAAAGAAGGCCATTACATAATGGTAAAGGGATCAATTCAACAAGAAGAGCTAACTATCCTAAA
Organism: Pan paniscus; assembly: GCF_029289425.2. Lineage (NCBI taxonomy): Eukaryota > Metazoa > Chordata > Mammalia > Primates > Hominidae > Pan > Pan paniscus. The sequence goes on along the minus strand of NC_073257.2, from coordinate 45,345,990 downwards.
TATGTATGCACCCAATACAGGAGCACCCAGATTCATAAAGAAAGCCCTTAGAGACCTACAAAGAGACTTTGACTCCCACACAATAATAATGGGAGACTTTAACACCCCACTGTCAACATTAGACAGATCAACGAGACAGAGAGGCAACAAGGATATCCAGGAATTGAACTCAGCTCTGCACCAAGTGGACCTAATAGACATCTACGGAACTCTCCACCCCAAATCAACAGAATATACATTCTTCTCAGCATCACACCACACCTATTCGAAAACTGACCACATAGTTGGAAGTAAAGCACTCCTCGGGAAATGTAAAAGAACAGAAATTATAACAAACTGTCTCTCAGACCACAGTGCAATCAAACTAGAACTCAGGATTAAGAAACTCACTCAAAACCGCTCAAATACATGGAAACTGAACAACCCACTCCTGAATGACTACTAGGTACACAACGAAATGAAGGCAGAAATAAAGATGTTCTTTGAAACCAACAAGAACAAAGACACAACATACCAGAATCTCTGGGACACATTCAAAGCAGTGTGTAGAGGGAAATTTATAGCACTAAATGCCCACAAGAGAAAGCAGGAAAAATCTAAAATTGACACCCTAACATCACAATTAAAAGAACTAGAAAAGCAAGAGCAAACACATTCAAAAGCTTGCAGAAGGCAAGAAATAACTAAGATCACAGCAAAACTGAAGGAAATAGAGACACAAAAAACCCTCAAAAAAATCAATGAAGCCAGGAGCTGGTTTTTTGAAAAGATCAACAAAATTGACAGACCGCTAGAGCAAGACTAATAAAGAAGAGAGAAGAATCAAACAGATGCAATAAAAAATGATAAAGGGGATATCACCACCGATCCCGCAGAAATACAAACTACCATCAGAGAATACTATAAACACCTCTATGCAAATAAACTAGAAAATCTAGAAGAAATGGATAAATTCCTCAACACATACACCCTCCCAAGACTAAACCAGGAAGAAGTTGAATCTCTGAATAGACCAATAACAGGCTCTGAAATTGAGGCAATAATTAGTAGCCTACCAACCTAAAAAAGTCCAGGACCAGACGGATTCACAGCCGAATTCTACCAGAGGTACAAAGAGGAGCTGATACCATTCCTTGTGAAATTATTCCAATCAGTAGAAAAAGAGGGAATCCTCCCCAACTCATTTTATGAGGCCAGCATCATCCTGATACCAAAGCCTGGCAGACACACAACCAAAAAAGAGAATTTTAGACCAATATCCCTGATGAACATGGATGTAAAAATCCTCAATAAAATACTGGCAAACTGAATCCAGCAGCACATCAGAAAGCTTATCCACCATGATCAAGTGGGCTTCATCCCTGGGATGCAAGGCTGGTTCAACATACGCAAATCAAACCACATGATTATCTCAATAGATGAAGAAAAGGCCTTTGACAAAATTCAACAACCTTTCATGCTAAAAACTCTCAATAAATTAGGTATTGACGGGACATATCTCAAAATAATAAGAGCTATCTAGGACAAATCCACAGCCAATATCATACTGAATGGACAAAAACGGGAAGCATTCCCTTTGAAAACTGGCACAAGACAGGGATGCCCTCTCTCACCACTCCTATCCAACATAGTGTTGGATGTTCTGACCAGGGCAATCAGGCAAGAGAAGGAAATAAAGGATATTCAATTAGGAAAAGAGGAAGTCATACTGTCCCTGTTTGCAGATGACATCCTTGTATGTCTAGAAAACCCCATCGTCTCAGCCCAAAATCTCCTTAAGCTGATAAGCAACTTCAGCAAAGTCTCAGGACACAAAATCAATGTGCAAAACTCACAAGCATTCTTATACACCAATAACAGACAAACAGAGAGCCAAATCATGAGTGAATTCCCATTCCCATTTGCTTCAAAGAAAATAAAATACCTAGGAATCCAACTTACAAGGGATGTGAAGGACCTCTTCAAGGAGAACTACAAACCACTGCTCAATGAAATAAAAGAGGACATAAACAAATGGAAGACCATTCCATGCTCATGGATAGGAAGAATCAATATTGTGAAAATGGCCATATTCCCCAAGGTAACTTATAGATTCAATGCCATCCCCATCAAGCTACCGACGACTTTCTTCACAGAATTGGAGAAAACTACTTTAAAGTCCATATGAAACCAAAAAAGAGCCCGCATCGCCAAGTCTATCCTAAGCCAAAAGAACAAAGCTGGAGGCATCACGCTACCTGACTTCAAACTATACTACAAGGCTACAGTAACCAAAAGAGCATAGTACTGGTACCAAAACAGAGATATAGACCAATGGAACAGAACAGAGCCCTCAGAAATAATGCCACATATCCACAACTATCTGATCTTTGACAAACCTGACAAAAACAAGCAATGGGGAAAGGATTCCCTATTTAATAAATGGTGCTGGGAAAACTGGCTAGCCATATGTAGAAAGCTGAATCTGGATCCCTTCCTTACACCTTATACAAAAATTAATTCAAGATCGATTAAAGACTTAAATCTTAGACCTAAAACCATAAAAACCCTAGAAGAAAACCTAGGCGATACCATTCAGGACATAGGCATGGGCAAGGACTTCATGTCTAAAACACCAAAAGCAATGGCAACAAAACCAAAATTGACAAATGGGATCTAATTAAATTAAAGAGCTTCTGCACAGCAAAAGAAACTACCATCAGAGTGAACAGGCAACCTACAGAATGGGAGATAATCTTTGCAATCTACTCATCTGACAAAGGGCTAATATCCAGAATCTACAATGAACTCAAACAAATTTACAAGAAAAAAACAAACAACCCTATCAACAAGTGGGCATAGGATATGAACAGATACTTCTCAAAAGAAGACATTTACGCAGTCAACAGACAAATTAAAAAATGCTCATCATCACTGGCCATCAGAGAAATGCAAATCAAAACCACAATGAGATACCATCTCACACCAGTTAGAATGACGATCATTAAAAAGTCAGGAGACAACACGTGCTGGAGAGGATGTATAGAAATAGGAACACTTTTACACTGCTGGTGGGACTGTAAACTAGTTCAACCATTGTGGATGTCAGTGTGGTGATTCCTCAGGGATCTAGAACTAGAAATACCATTTGACCCAGCACTCCCATTACTGGGTATATACCCAAAGGATTATAAATCATGCTGCTATAAAGACACATGCACACGTATGTTTATTGCGGCACTATTCACAATAGCAAAGACTTGGAACCAACCCAAATGTCCAACAATGATAGACTGGATGAAGAAAATGTGGCACATATACACTATGGAATACTATGCAGCCATAAAAAAGGATGAGTTCATGTCCTTTGTAGGGACATAGATGAAGCTGGAAACCATCATTCTCAGCAAACTATGGCAAGGACAAAAAACCAAACACCACATGTTCTCACTCATAGGTGGGAATTGAACAATGAGAACACATGGACACAGGAAGGGGAACATCACACACCAGGCCTGTCATGGGGTGGGGGGAGGGGGGAGGGATAGCATTAGGAGATATACCTAATGTTAAATGATGAGTTAATGGGTGCAGAACACATACATGGTACACGTATAAATATGTAACAAACCTGCACGTTGTACACATGTACCCTAAAACTTAAAGTATAATAATAAAAAAAGAATGTTTAATACTGGCCCCCACTCTCTTCTGGCTTGTACAGTTTCTGCTGAGAGATCAGCTGTTAGTCTGATGGGCTTCCCTTTGTGGTTAACCCGAACTTTCTCTCCGGCTGCCCTTAACATTTTTCCCTTCATTTCAACCTTGGTGAATCTGACAATTATGTGTCTTGGAGATGCTCTTCTCGAGGAGTAACTTTGTGGCGTTCTCTGTGTTTCCTGAATTTGAATGTTGGCCTGCCTTGCTAGGTTGGGGAAGTTCTCCTGCATAATATCCTGAATAGTGTTTTCCAACTTGGTTCCATTCTCCCTGCCACTTTCAGGTACACCAATCAAACGCAGATTTGGTCTTTTCACATAGTCCCATATTTCTTCGAGGATTTGTTCATTTCTTTTTACTCTTTTTTTCTCTAAACTTCTCTTCTCACTTCATTTCATTCATTTGATCTTCAATCACTGATACCCTTTCTTCCACTTGATTGAATTGGCTACTGAAGCTTGTGCATGCATCACATAGTTCTCGTGCCATGGTTTTCAGCTCCATCAGGTCATTTAAGGTCTTCTCTATGCTGTTTATTCTAGTTAGCCAGTCTTCTAATCTTTTTTTCAAGGTTTTTAGCTTCCTTGCAATGGGTTTGAGCATCCTCCTTTAGCTCAGAGAAGTTTATTATTACCGATCTTCTGAAGTCTACTTCTCTCAACTCATCAAAGTCATTCTCCGTCCAGCTTTCTTCTGATGCTGGCAAGGACCTGCAATCCTTTGGAGGAGAAGAGGCACTCTGGTGTTTAGAATTTTCAACTTTTCTGCTCTGGTTTCTCCCCATCTTTGTGGTTTTATCTACCTTTAGTCTTTGATGATGGTGACCTACAAATGGGTTTTGGTGTGGATGTTGTTTTTGTTGATATTGATGCCATTCCTTTCTGTCTGTTAGTTTTTCTTCTAACAGTCAGGACCCTTAGCTGTAGGTCTGCTAGAGCTTGCTGGAGGTCCACTCCAGACCCTGTTTGCCTGGGTATCACCAGTGGAGGCTGCAGAACAGCAAATATTGCAGAAGAGCAAAGGTTGCTGCCTGATCCTTCCTCTGGAAGCTTTGTCTCAGAGGGGCTGCCAGCTGTTTGAGGTGTCAGTCAGCCCCTACTGGGAGATGTCTCCCAGTTAGGCTACTGGGGGGTCAGGGACCCACTTTAGGAAGCAGTCTGTCCATTCTCAGATCTCAAACTCCATGCAGGGAGAACCACTGCTGTCTTCAAAGCTGTCAGACAGGGACGTTTAAGTCTGCAGAAGTTTCCGCTGCCTTTTGTTCAGCTATGCCCTGTCCCCAGAGGTGGAGTCTACACAGGCAGGCAGGCCTTGTTGAGTTGCGGTGGGCTCCACCTAGTTCGAGCTTCCTAGTTGCTTTGTTTACCTAGTCAAGCCTCAGCAATGGCAGATGCCCCTCCCCCATCCTCGCTGCCACCTCTCAGTTTGATCTCGGATTGCTGTGCTAGCAGTGAGCAAGGCTCCATGGGTGTGGGACCCGCCAAGCGAGGCGCAGGATATAATCTCCTGGTGTGCCTTTTGCTAAGACCATTGGAAAAGCACTGTATTAAGGCGGGAGTGTCCTGATTTTCCAGGTACCATCTGTCATGGCTTCCCTTAACTAAGAAAGGGATTCCCTGACCCCTAGTGCTTCCTGGGTGAGGCGATGTCCTGCCATTTTGGCTCACACTCCGTGGGCTGCACCCACTGTCCAACCAGTCCCAGTGAGATGAACTCGGTACCTCAGTTGGAAATGCAGAAATCACCCATCTTCTGGGTCGCTCATGCTAGGAGCTGTAGCCTGGAGCTGTTCCTATTCGGCCATCTTGGGTGGTTCCAGGTTGTGTGTTCTTTATGAGAATCTAATGCCTGATGATCTGTCACTGTCTTCATGCCTCACATGGGACCATCTAATTGCAGGAAAACAAGCTCAGGGCTCCCGCTCATTCTACATTATGGTGTATAATTATTTCATTACATATTTACAATGTAATAATAATATAAATAAAGTGCATAATAAATGTAATGCACTTGAATCATCCCAAAACCACCCCCCACCTCAGCCCTGGTCCATGCAAAAAATGTTAATTTTGTTCACTTTCTCTGGTGTGAAAAAGGTTGAGGACCACTGATCTAGATCATAATTTTTTTCATTTATTGTGATACTGTAAGCAATGGCCTATACATGTCAAATTCCTCAGCATGGAAGAAGCAACTGCTACAAAAAAGCAAAAAGAGATCATCACAGACAGCAACATAAAAATAGTCATTGGGCACACACTTCTCAATGATCTAGGTAAGGGCCTCACCAAAGAGATCTCTAGGTTTGGTTACCCAACAATAAGGACTCACAAAAGGAGATTAATGGGCTCTTCACCAGGGAACTCATGGTTTGGTGGTAGTGTGCCATTTTGGGCTCAATGGCGGCCTCCTAGGTTCTGCCCAGTGCTGGCCCCTATAACTAATACAAATGCTGCTCTCCTCTTCTACCATTGAATTTTGAAATGAATTAGAGAGCCCTGCCAATTTTTATGCAAATCTTTTGGCTTAAAAAAAAAAAACAGAAAACAAGACTATGACATGGCCAATGTCCCTATGTCCCCAGTGAGGAATGGAGGCCCTATATCAAAGTTAAAGTTCAAAGTGGACATGGAGAATTTCATTTCTTGGGCCTTTTGCATAATAGTGCACAGGCGACTGTGATCCCCAAAATCCCTGGCATGAGAATGAGGAGGAAACAGATAAGGTTCTCTGGTTTTCAGTTGGAGGCCACCACCACCAACATCCTGATCTGACTACAGGTAGGTCTCTTCAAGCCACTACATACTTCCATCATTATGGAACCCATTACTGAATGGGTTATTGTTATGACATATTGTCTATGTCTACCCCTGACTGTATTCACCCCCAGTCCCTGAGGCGAATTGTTGCAATTAGGACCATTTTAGTGGGGTATATGGAAGACTAAACCCGCCAGACTACCAGCAGCTAGTGTCTTTGTCTCTTAAAAACACTATCAACTGTCTTGGGGATTAAAAAAAAAAGTCTTCATTGCTGTGCTTAAGGAAGCCAAAGTTCACCATCTGGCCTTTTGCTTAAGGCATTGTGTGCCTGGAAAATAATTGACTATTGGTGGCTCATGCCATAGTTCTGTCTTTGGCACTGCTGTTACCTGATACTATGACTATCACAGAGGCTACTACCCAAGATGAGGGAAATAGCTTTAAAGCAACTGACATTGTAAATGCCCTTTTCGGCATCCTTGTCCACAAAGATGATCAAGATCAGTCCGCCTTACATTAAATGGGCTGCATTACACCTTTAATGTCCTCCTCAAGGCTGTGACGTGAAAACAGCAACACTCCCAGATGAAGCACTGGCCTTCCACTATATTCATTTTGTCTGGGCCCAGACAAAAACACTACCCGGCAAGGGCTAGGTCACTCTCAGCTTTAGTCACTCTTAGCCCCAACAAGTAAAAGGAAAGCCCAGACTAGAGCTCTCACATTCCCTTAACGGGCATCTTCATGACACCATCTATCAGGTTACCAATAAGACCTTTACCCTTAGGTGAAGCCTAAAGACAGGATGTTCTGGAGACCTTCCAGTGACCACATAGGCCGTTTTTCCCCTTGGCCTTCTCTGATACATTTTGTCATTTGAGTTACACATCTCACCAATCTCTCTGTTTGCCAATTAGAGTCTATGACAGAAGGATACTGCCACATGTCCCAAGGTTCCTGTTGAACACTTGGACTCATAATCTCCTACAGTTGGCTGAAAGCAAACACCCTTTGATAGACTAATGATTTTTATTGGATTTGGTGGACACCGAGCACATCAGCATGCCATAAAATAATCTTAAGACCAGAAATTCCAACCAAATATTATATGGCTTTTGTTCCCTAGTTATTTTAAGGTATTCACACTGTAAAGTATAAAATTTCCATAAACTATATGCTCAACTACATAGTCATGAACCAAAGAAAAATGATCTAATGAGATTAACTTAAAAATTTTTAAGTTATCTGTAATTATTATACTTACTACTATGTCTTTTCTCTCTAGGAAGTTTTTTGGTTTTTTCAATTTGCATTTCCAGTTTTGACACTGAATCTTGATGTTCAAGCACAAGATTTTTGCCTGGTTCTTCATCATGAGCTACATAAGGAGATGCATTTAGTCTCTTAATGGAAAAACAGACCTACTGTGAAATCTCTAGATTTCAAACTTGTAATTGTGTAGAAAAATTTTCTCATTTTGATAAATTTGTAAGTAAATTATCATAAATCCAGATGTGACATGACTACTATAAGAACATTTTTAATGGGTGTGTGGTGAAGCTCATTATTTCATAACATTTCTAGGCATCTGATATATATTAGTCACTAGTTTCCTTATGTTATTTATACTTTAGGTTAATACATATTCACAGAAATAGGTACAATGTTATTTATTATAGCATATATGTAATTGCAAAATAGTCAAAACTACATAAACTTTCAAGCAGAGGAGACTGGTTGAATAAACTGAGACATGTATATCCAGTAAGTCCTCACGTAATGTCATTGATAGAATCTTGGAAACTGTGACCTTAAGCAAAATGACACATAATGAAACCCATTTTACCATAGGCAAATTGACATAAACAAGAGTTAAGTTTTTACAGTATTTTTTTTGTAACAAAAACATCACAAACTTCTAAATAAAGACCCAAAACACTTCTAATAGTAAACACTAAAATAAATGTGAGCTATACATAGATTTAAGAAAAAATAATAAAAACAAGTGACAATTATTTACCCAATTTGTGGTTAATCAGTGAATGATGGTTGTCATACTGGTGGTGAGTTAAGTCGAGGAATAAACTTCTTGATTTATTCAAAGGAATAAATCAAAAGCAAAGCAAAATTGTAAGGAGCATCTCCCCCATCATAAAATTTAAAAGCAATCACAAATATGGTGGCTTACAGAGTGCTTTTGTACTGCATTGTTTATTGTCTGTATTTGTATAATTATTGTATATGAATTTTTATTTTATAATAATTTGTATTCATTCATTCATTCACATGTTTTGCAGCCTACTTATTCCAGTTAAGGGTTGCAGGTGGTTGGAACATATCCTAGCAGCTCAGAGCACAAGGGGGGAACCAGCCCTCGACAGAATGCCATGCCATATCAGGGCGCACTCAGACACATACCCACACTCACTCAGACAGGGACCATTTAGACACATTAATTTACCTAACATACATATCTTTGGAATGTGGGAGGAAATTGGAGCACCTGGAGAAAATTCATGCAGACACAGGGAGAATGTGCTAACTCCAGACCACGTGCCTGGCTAGGAATCAATTTTTTTTTCTTATTAACATTATAATCAAACAATGTTGAACAAAATGATGTTATTCAAGGACGTGCTGTACCACACACTATGGTATAGTACTTATGGTAAATAATGTGGTACAAACAACTGTAAGTGTAACTGTAAAACAAATTAAACATGTCTATAAATTGACCTGAAGGGATTTCAAAGAATAATGTGAAGGAAAAAAATACCTACAAAGGGGAAAACTTGAATGCCATCTTTGGGGAAGGAAGATGAAGAAATGAGAAAAAAAAATAGAGAAGGAAATAGAGAGATAGTTATCTTTACAAAAAGAAGCAGAGGAAAGATATAAGAAACAATGTTATTGGTTACCTACAAAATGAGGGAGAGGACTGGGGAAGAAAATATACTCCTCTAAGTATAACTTTTTGCATATATATTGTTTTACTTTCAAAAGTAGTTTCATGTCCTACAAATTTCAAAAACAAAATTAAATCAACAAGGAAAAGAAGGTGGGGTGAAAATTAAAAGGAAATAATGAAATGAAATCATTGAAGAAAAAATAAAAGCAATAACTCATCAATATAGTATTTGACATAAACCCTCACTATTGGACATGAGAGGTGGAGGTGGAGTGTAAACAAATCATGAAATCTTTTTAGTTGTTGTTCTAGTATGTGTTAAGCAATCTGAACTCAATTTGAGAGGAATTAGAATAGGGAGCAAATAGCTAAAGGTATTCATGTGGTTCAGAGCTCCAGCTAACTCAGCCTCAGGGTCCATAAAATGGAAAATAGCTTCTTGTTTGGGACTCCTTCCACCATGAGACAACCCCATCCCATGCCCACTCACACAGTCTACACTGATGCATCTGACCCTTGCTAAGTGCTTTTCTGTGGGGTAAAATGGGACACTGGTAGAGCTGGGGACCTGCCTCTATCTAGGCTATGGCTTTTAATATGCTAGTAAGTGAATGAGGTTAATTGTTACTTTGAGTTTGGCATGTTATCTTAATAGACCAACTCAAAAACTGGCATTTCTGTTTCTAACAAACTACCACAAAGAGCAGGGTGGTCAATGAAGCACAAAGCCTTTCTGAAAGGAACACTTTGGTAGGTGCTAGTGAGCCTGCAGGACACTCTCAGTGGAAGGGGGATGGGGAGGTTACTGGATCAATTGCAAGAGACTCAACATCCCACAGGGCACTCTGCCAGTCATGTCAATCAATCATCTCTTAGAAAGTGCCAGCAGACATCATGCGGTTTTCTAGAATGCTAATGTATTATTTACATGAGCTTTTCAATTCTGACATGGAACAATAGTCTCTTTATCCTCTGATTCACATACCAAGATATCCAATGAGTCAATTGAAAAATCCAGCAGATGGGCTCTGAGAAAGCTAGGGAAGCAATTTTGTGGTTATTGCTCCTGGTCCTAAGTCAATGGGCTCAAAAAAGTTGGAGACTCTGCACACTGAGTTGTACCTAATGACTATTCTTAGCCCTAGGCACTCCCCTAAAAATGGTGGACAGCCTGTAATGCAGTCAGTTATTGAGACTCATGCTTTAATGAAAAACAACGCAGAGTCCTGATGATCATTTTGCCCAGCAACTAAGAGACGTGGGTAGTGTGCCTTCACAATAAAGCAATAATCTTGTTTAACTTAGGGAGTGAAAGGGGCATATTGTGGAGCTTATCACTACAGAATGCCTCCTTAAGAGAATCTTGACAGTGCCCATATTGCCTAAGGAAGTGGAGGAAAGGGGGACGAATGATGTGAACATCTGAAACCCTCTCCTTCCTCATTTGGGTACTATTTTTGGCTCTGACAGGATTGCCCACCCATGACATGTTCCCTGCTACTGGAAAACATGTTTGGGCCATCATCTGCAGAGGGTACAATGGCCCCTTGAGGCACTCCGCTGTCTCTAAGGTCACTGATGGAGTGAGGACAGTTGTGTTCCCTGCTACTGGAAAACATGTTTCGGCCTTCATCTGCAGAGGCTATAATGGCCCTTGAGCCACTCCGCTGTCTCTAAGATCACTGATGGAGTGAGGAGAGTAATGACAAGATTTAACCAGATTTAGATGTCTAGTTTCATTTCATAGCCTTTACTAGCTCAATTAAACCTCCTTATAAGATAACATCAATTAATTTGTGGCACAATTCAGATCTTAACTGACAAATTTCTGGGCATAGAAAAAGCATCTACCACCAAGATAGCAATGTGTGACCAGTGAACAGTGTGACCTAAAAATGGTAATTTGGCACCCATTCCTGGGTGATCTAGTTAAGGGCTCTCCCCAAGAAATATCTGAGTCTAGTTAATCAATGATGGAATCTGAAGTAGGACACTGATGGACTTTTCACCAAGAACCTCCTGGCCAGGTAGTGCGCCATGGGTACCAACACACGGCCTCACTAAATCCAGAATGCGATGACCCCATGACTAATAAAAGTGCTCTTCCCTTTGCACCTCCCAGTGATATTGAAATCAATCAGAGAACCCTCCACTACTTTTGCTCAAACTTCATGCTCTCGAAAATAAAGAAAATTAAGAGTTAGGCCAAGATCCCTATGTTACCAGTGGTAATCTGAGAATGTACTGTAAGGTCAGAATTTAAAGGGAAGGTGGGAAGAAATTGCATTTCTAGGGCCATTAGGATACTGGTGCACAGGTGGCTGTGATCCCCACAACCTCTGACACCAGGAACTGGGGAAAAGAAGTAATGCTGTCTGGTTTTGCATCTGAGGACACCACCAAAATGACCCTTGGTCAAACACTACCATGAGAGTATCCTTTCGGACAACTGCAAAACTCCATTTTATTCCCCTCCCCCACCAAATGTATTGTTGGTATAGATGTATTTTCTATGTGAACCCCCACTTGCATTCATCCCAGTCCCTGATGGAAACTGAGGCATTTAAGGTCATTTTAGTGGGGCATATGGAAGAATGTAAATATCCAGATTAACAGCACCTAGCACCTTTGTTTCCCAGAATAGCTTCCTAGGAAGAAACAGAAAGGCTGTTGTCATTTGTTGAGCTTAATGAAGCAAAAGTTCTCTATGAGACTATTTCTCCATTCAATAACTAAGTAGATCTTGTACACACCCTCAGGTGCATAATGACTCAAATGATTTTGCTGGTCCAATGCTATATTACAGCCCTGGGCACCAAAGACACAAGTGACTATAGTTGTCATACAGGATATTTTCCAAACTGAGAGAACTTGTTTGCAACAACTGACACCTCAAATGCCTGTCCATATCTTTTTTTCACTTAGATGTTCAGTTTAACCTTATATAGGATAAGTTGGAAAACATAACTAATATCCTTCCACAAGGCTACCAAACTGCTCTAATATCTGTTATCAATGCATAATGACCTCTAAATGGCCTGGTTCCAAGGGGAGGACTAGCCTTTCATTATATTGATTATATCATTTAAGTGGACTCAAGCAAGGACATCTCCCAAAAGGACTGGATGCTCTAATGACTCACCAGTGGCTCTTAACTGGGCCATTAGTTCAGACAAGATACAGTTACTTAGTACCTGGATGAAATGCCTAGGATTGATTTCTAAGGGGTGACATCTCATTCCAGAGGAGACTACCAAGCTTTGATCCTTTCTGGTCTAACAAATAAAAATAAGCCCAGGCTAGGTGCAACGGCTCACACCTGCAATGCCAGCACTTTGGGAGGCCGAGGCGGGTGGATCATTTGAGGTCACGAGTTCGAGACCAGCCTGGCCAACATGGTGAAACCCTGTCTCTACTAAAAATACAAAAATTAGGCAGACGTGGTGGTGTGTGCCTATAATCTCAGCTACTCAGGAGGCTGAGGCAGGAAAATCACTTGAGCCCGGGAGGCGGAGGTTGCAGTGAGCCAAGATCGGGCCACTGCACTCCAGTCTGGGCAAGAAAGTGAGACCCTGTCTCAAAAAAAAACACAAGCCCAGCAGTTACTGGAACTGTTTGGATAAATACACTCTCATTTTCCCTATGTGCGATCCTTGATGACATTCATTCATCTATGGGGTTACCAGAAATTCTGTTTCATTTCAGTGGGGCCATGACCAAAAGGATGCCCTAGAGTCCCTTAAACAGGTGTCCTAGGTTACCTTTCCCTAGGTTATTATGATCCCCATTTGCTGTTTTGAGTTGCAGATCTTAGCAATATCTTTGCTGATTGGTGCCTATGGAAGAAGGCCACAGGTGAGAGGTGCCCATTAAGTTTTTGGGCCCATAATTACTTTCAGTTGGCTGAAAGGCACACTACTTTGGAAAGACAATTATACATTTGTTGTAAAGCCTTGGGGGATACTGTGTGTCCTGTGGTCATGAAATAATCTAAGGGCCAGAAATCTCTCAACCAAAATGTATCAATATTTTTCACTTTTTTCTTTAATTATGGTAGGGTATTCACATTTTAGTCAAAGTGTAAAACTTTTGTGAATCAAAGCAAAAATACCTTCGGATGAACTTACTTTTAAATAATTTAAAGTTATCTTTACTTCTTATACTTACTAATAATTCTTTGCCCTTTGAGAGTTCTTTGTTCCTTCACTTGCATTTCTGATTTTGACATTGAGTCTTGATGCCTAAGTATAAGATTTTCATTTGGTTCTTTATCAGGAGCTACAGAAAAAGATGCGTTTAGTCTGCTAAATTACAAATAAATCCATTTGAAATCTGTAGATTTCAAATTTACAAATGTGCAGTGGCATTTTCTCTCATTTTTGTAAAGTTATGAATAAATTACCATAATGCTATATCTACTATGAAAATGGTGAGAAGAGTTTCAATGGGTGTGTGTTGAAACTACCTCACCATATCAGTATTCCTGTACTTTGAATATGTTTTATCTTAGTCTCTGGCTTTCTTAGGTTTTTTATATTTTCAATTAATACGTATTCATAGACCAAACAATGAAAATGCATATGCACCAAATTATTCATTACAGCATAATTGCAAATACTCAAAACCACCTAAATGTACAAGCATCGATCTGTTGAGTAAAGCATATAAACTATGACAATATCAACTATGGGCTATAATGTGGTCCAAAAAACTGTACATACAGTTACAAAAGGAATGAAAAAGATCCCTACAAACTGACTTGGTGATACTTCTATGAAATAATGTTTAGTGGAAAAAAACCAAAAGGGGGAATATCTAGTATACTATCTTTTAGGTAAGAAAGAAGAGGAAATAAGAAAAATATGGGGAGATATCTATCTTTATTAAATAAACACAGAAAGATAAACCAGAAAACAAAGTAGTTTGTTACCAAGTCACTGCAAACACTGCTTGCTGAGTGGCACCCAATGACTATTGTTAACTCTAAATATGTCCCTGGCATGAACAGACAGCCTATGATGACACATTGTTTGAGATTTATATTAAATTTGAAAGAATAAAGATCTCTCAGGTCCACCTCACCAGTGACCTGAGGAGTTTATAGGAACTTGAATAGTTTGCTTCTACCATAAAGGAGGTAAGCGTGTTAAGATAGTGTGCGACAGTGGCACCGTGTATAGTGTGTCACAACAGAGCCCCTCATTCTGAGTGCCCTAAAAGTGTCCAAGGAAGATGAGGAAGGGTGGCAGGGAAAAAAAAGATATATGAACACTAGAGACACTCTCCTTTCTCTATAGGCTATCATTTGTTCTCTGAAAGTTTGGCCCACTCATGATGAGTTCCCTGACACTGCAAGCATTGTCTAGTTACTCAACAATGAAGTCTCAAAGAAGAGCTTGATGGACTCCCCACTAAGGATCTTCTGGCCAGGCAGTAGGGCATAGGGCCAATATACAGCCCCACTAGAGTCAAAATGGTGATGATACCTATAATTAACACATGTGCTATTTCCTCTACCCATCACAGTGGTCTTAAGATGAATCAGAGAACATGGTCTGTGTTTACCCAGAAGTCTCAGCTTTCAAAACAAAACAAAATTAGGGGTTAGGCCAACATCCCTATTTCCACAGTGGCACCTGAGGATGTATACCAAGTCAGAGTTCAAAGAGGTCATAGTGTAGAATTACATAACTCACATCATTTGAATACTAGTTTACCAATGATTTATCTCCACAATCTCTGACACCAGGATGAGGGTGAAACAGATAATGCTATACGGTGTGAGGTTGGAAGCCACCAAAAACATGACCCTTACCCAAACACAACTATGGGTGGGTCCCACTGGGCCACTACAAACCTCCATTTTTATGACTCCCTCTACTGAATATATTATTGATATAGATGTATCTTCTGTGTGAATCCCCAATCACATCAGCCTCAAGCCCTAAGGGGAACTACTGTGGTTAAGGTCATTTTAGTGAAGCATGTGGAAGACTGTAAACTTACTAAACCACAAGTGTCTAGAGATTGGTCTCCAAAAATTGCCTGAGGGAGAAATAGAAATCACTGCCCTTATTGCTCAGCTCTTCATGATCATGAAGCCAAAGATGTTCATGAGACTATTTCTCCATGCAATAACTAAGTTAGCCTGTGTGTATCACCTTGGGTGCCTATAAACTCCATTGATTATGGGAAGCTTAATGCTATGGTACTTCTTAGAACACTGATATGACCTGACATTGTGACTGTCCATAAAGGTAATTACCCAAGCTGAGGGAAGTAGGTATAAAGCAATTGACGTAGCAAATGCCCTTTTCAGCATTCCTGTCCACACAGATGATCAGGAACAGTTTGTCTTATATGGAACAGGTTGCAACACATCTTTAAAATCCCTCCACAAAACCATGATCTGGAAACAGTTCTGTTCCTATTAACCTTCTACGACATTGATGACTCCCTACTGCTAGGCCCAGGCAAGTCCACTACCCAGCAAGGACTGGATGTTGTATTGGCCCACATGCAGCAACATGGCTGGGCCATTAATACATAAAAAGTACAAAGACCTTGTTACCCAAGAGGAATTCCTGGGAGTAAACTAGAAAGGGGAAACATGTCTCACTCCTGAGGAGGTAACTGTCAAACTATGGTCCCTCTATATTGCAACAAATACACAAGAGGCCAAGCAATTTGTGAACCTATTCTGCTACTGGCAGTTCCCTTGATGGAATCCTGATTGCAATCATTTTAAAGTTACCAAAAAGGCCTCTACCTTGGAGCAGGCCCCAACCAACAGAATGCTCTGGAGTCCATCCAACAGGCCGCCTATGCTACTGTTCCCTTTAGCTCCTCTGATCTTTATTTGAGTTACAGGTCTCGGCAAACTTTCTGTTCACTGATTGATGCCAAATGGAAACAGCTTACTGAACAGGTCAGTGGAATAAATTGGGCTTTTGGACCTGTAACTTCCTAGAGTTGGATAAAAGGTACACACTCTTTGAAAGACAATTATTGGCCTGCTATTGTCCTTGGTGAATACTGAGCATGTGATCATGGCTACAAAATACCGTTACAACCAGAAATACTAACTACAAGTAATAAATACTCTAGCTTTTGTTCTCTAGTTATCTTATGGTATTCATACTTTAGGTTCAAGGTAAAATTTCTGTAAATTCAAGATTCATGAACTGAGGAAAAATGCCTTTGCTGTGACTAATTTAAAATAATGTAAAGTTATGTGTAATTTTTATACTTACTGGTGAGTGGTTGCTCTGTAGAAGTTTCTTGTTTCTTTACTTGTAATTTGGTTTTTGACAATGATTCTTGATGCTCAACTACAAGCCTTTCATTTGGTACTTCATTATGAGCTACATAAAGAAAATACATTTATTCCACTAAATAGAAAAATGGATCTTTTGTGAAATTTCTGTATTTCAAATTTATAAAACATTTACATGAGCATTCTCAGTCACTTCTACAAAGTTATAACTAAATTACAATAATAATAGATTTGATGAGAAAATGTTGAAAAGAATTTTAATGGCTGTATGTTGATGCTTTCTCACTTTATAAACATTTCTAGGAATCATATATAGTTAGTCTACATTTTTCCTAGGTTCTTTATATTGTATAGATCATATAGATGTCATAAACCAAACAATAAAAATACATATGTACAAGTTTATCATTATGGCATTATTTGTAATTACAAAATACTCAAAACCACATAAATGTTCAAGCATTGGATATTGGTTGAATAAGCCAATGTATATACCATAAAGTTCTAGGGGTGTCCAAGGGAGAGAATACAGTCATGGATTCTTAGTTTCTGCTTCTGGTTGAGCCAGTAAAGCCCCTTTCTCATTCCTCTTTTCTGCTTATCACTAGAGACAGAACCTAAAAACCATGGCTTTGGGCTGCTAAAAGCCTAAAACAAAACAGACCAGAATGACAACAACAACAAAATAAGGCAGGTTGGACAAGCTTGCTATAAACTATAGTATAATGAAAGTTACGGTTAATAATGTGGTACAATAGCTATACATAGAGTTGTAAAAGCAATTTTTAAAAAATCTCTATAAACTGACCTGTAGGGATTTCCAGGAGATAATGTTAAGTGAAAAAAAAAAAATCCAAAAAAGAGAAAACTTGTATGCCACCGTTAGGTAAGGAAGAAGGATTAAAAAAAAGAAAGAAAGGAAATTAGAAAGATACCTAGCTTTACAAAATGAAACGGGTGAAATGTAAGAATACAATATAGTTGATTACCTACAAGATGAAGGAGGGTGAACTAGGGAAGGAATGGAACTTCTCTAAGTATACCTTGCATATTTTTTACTTTTGGAATCAGTTTCAGGTTTCGTATATTTCAAAAAATAAAATTAAATTAAATCACAAAGGATAAGAAGAAACTAAAACTGAAAGCAAACTTAGTGAACCTATTAAAGAGAAAAAAGAACTCATACAGGTAAATCATCAATACAATATTTAACATATGCCCTAATACTTGGACAAGTGTGCGGAGAAGAGACGGTACACACATCACAAAATATTTTCAGTAGGTTTGTTTTTCTAGAAGTATGTGCTAAGCAATTCTAAAATAATTTTGGAACTGCAATACAATCCAGATTTTAAGACCAACATGGCTGACTAGAAGCAGCTAGTGTGAACTGCTTTCACAGGAGAGAAGACAGAGTGGCAAGTAAACTTACAAATTTATAAGTGGCAAGTGGCTCTTCAACTGGATCATCCAGGAGGCCACCTTGGGATTCATCAAGGAAGTAGTGGTGACCCATGGAGAGCAGAGAGGAGTGAGACAGGACAGCAACCCGCCTGGGACTGGCACAGAGCCAAGGAAGGCTCCCCACCATGGGGAAACAGTGAGTGCTTGAGAGCCCCTGGGGACACATACCTCTGCCATGAACCTTTGCAAACCTAGGAACAAGAGATCCTGCCAAACCCTACTCCCTGGGGCCCCCAGACTGACACAGAAAGCTACATGGAGTCTCGGCAGAGCCACTATTCAGGCCCATGTGGAGCTCCAAGGGCTTTGGATTCCTGAGCACCCTGGGACCAGCTGCCATAGCTCTGCCAAGAAGGGAGGCAGGGATCTCCCATGCGCCCCAGGATAAGGGTCCCATCTAGGATACTGAAATGTGGACAGACTGTAGGCCTCACCTCTGGGGCACCTTGCCAAGCAAAGCCAATCGGCCTAGGTCCCCAGAACAGCAACCCACCTCACCCCCACCCCCCAACCTGATCACTTCGGCTGGCTGCAGCTCTGCATTTCTCTGAGGCAGAGATTCCAGAGGTAACACAATAGGCCCACAGCTTTTGCCACTGCCATAGTCTCCCCAGTCCCCATTGCCCTGAGGATGGGGAGAGAGTATAGAGCTCAAAAGCTATCTCGTGCCTCCAACATGCGACACGTGCCATAAAGAAAAACAGCCACACTGCTTTTCATGCAGGTCCCAGGCCTTGCTACTCCTTACTAAGCAGGGCCTTCCGACCTTGGCCCTCAATGCAGCCACCCTACTTCTGCCTGATCACTTCCGTCTGTGGCAGCTCTGTGTTTCTCTGGGGTGGAATTCCCATTGGCAACTGGCAACAAGCCCTCTGCCATTGCTGCTGCAGCAGTACTCACCAGCAAGGTGAAAGATCTCTACATTGAGAATTACAAAACACTGCTAAAAGAAATCAGAGATGACACAAAGAAGTGGAAAAACATTCCATGCTCATAGACAGGAAGAATCAATATTGCTAAAATTGCCATATTACTCAAAGCAATTTACATATTCTATGCTATTCCTATCAAACTACAGAATAAGAAAAACCTATTCTAAAATTCATATGGAGCAATAAAGAGCCCAAATAGCCAAAGCAATCTTCAGCAAAAAGAACAAAGCCCAGGATAGCCCACTACAGAATTTCAAACTACTCTACAAGATTACAGTAACCAAAACAGCATGGTAGTGGTATAAAAACATACACATAGACCAAGGAAACGGGTTAGAGAACTCAGGAATAAAGCCACACACCTACAACCATCTGATCTTTGACAAAGCTGGCAAACCAAGCAACAGGGAAAGGACTTTCTATTCAGAAAGTTGTGCTAGGATAACAGGCTAGCCACATGCAGTAGACTGAAATTGGACTGCTTCCTTTCACCACATAAAAAAATAAACTCAAGATGAATTAAAGACTTAAATGTAAAACTCAAAAATATAAAACTCTGAAAATTAACCTAGGAAATATCATTCTGGACGTAGGACTTGGCAAAGATATCATGAGAAGGATGCCAAAAGCCACTGCAATAAAAACAAAAATTAACAAATAGGATCTAATTAAACTAAAGAGCTTCTGCAGAGCAAAATAAACTATCAATAGAGCAAATAGACAACCTACAGAATAGGAGAAAATATTCTCAAACTATGCATCTAACAAAGGTGTAATATCCAGAATCTATAAGGAATTTAAACTAATCAACAAGCAAAAACCAAAGAACCCCATTAAAAATGGGCAAAGGACATGAACAGACACTTATCAAAAGAAGATATACATGCTGCCAACAAGCATAGGAAAAATGCTTAACATCACTAATCATTAGAGAAATGCAAATCAAAACCACAATGAGATACCATCTCACACCAGTCAGAATGGCTACTACTAAAAAGTCAGAAATAAGAGATGCTGGTGAGGTTGTAGAGAAAAAGGAAGGCTTTATACATTGCTGATGGGAATGTAAATAAGTTCAGCCACTGTGGAAAACAGTTTGGAAATTTCTCAAAGAACTTAGAACTACCATTTGATCCAGCAACCCCATTACTGGGAATAACCCCAAAAGAATATAAATCATTTTACCATAAAGACACATGCATGTGCATGTTCATCACAGCACTATTCACAGTAGCAAAGACAGAATCAACCTAGATGCCTGCTCATCAACAGTGGACTGAATAAAGAAAATGTGGTACATATACACCATAAATTGTATCATTTGCAGCAACATGGATAAGGCTGGAAGGAAATTATCCTAAGGAAATTAACACAGGCACAGAAAACCAAATGCCACATGTTCTCTCTTGTAAGTGGGTACACTTAAACATTGAGTACACATGGACACAAAGAGGGGAAAAATAGACACCAGGGCTTACTTGAGGGTGGAGGGTAGGAAGAGTATGAGGACTGAAAAACTACCTATTGGGTACTATGCTCACTACCTTGGTGACAAAATCATTTGTATATCGAACTCCAGCAATACACAATATAGCCATGTAATAAATAAACCTGCAAGTGTACCACTTGAACCTAAAATAAAAGTTGAAAAATAATAATGATGCTGATACAATTGAGTAATTGCGTTGTGGATTAGTCAGGATTCACACAGTAGAAGAAAGAATATATATATATGAAATGGAGAAAGACAAGAACAACCTCTGAGAAAATGAACTGGAATTTAAGGTGTCCAAGAGATTTGCCATGAATTCTAAATATGACTTTACAGGTATATATCCATGTTTATATGCACATGTATATGTATGCAGATGTGTGTATGAAGCTGTGTGTGTGTGCGTGTGTGTGTGTGTATATATATATACATATATATATATATAAATACACTGAAGAATCCAACTTCAGGCCAACCCTGCTTTTGTGTGATCTTTCAGGTCCAATCATGGACAGTTACAAAGGCATTACCTGGCAATTATCATAGAGATTCCCAACACAAAAGAGACTTGAGGTAAGATTTGTGTACTGCAGGCATAGGAGGTAGTCGCAGTCTTGAATCAACTCCTCTGCCCTTGGCCAACCAGGCTCTTGGGCATATAACATTTTTAGTCTAATCGCCTTAAGTTGAAAACCTCTTTATAGGGGAAGGTGGGGGCTTGACTGTATTGTTCAGACAGTAGCTGTATTGTGACAAACAATGACTGTATTGTTCAGTCACTGCCTCTGGCCAGACCACCTATGGTGTGAAGTAGTGGGGTAGAGGAAATCCTTAAAGAAACTTTTCTCAGTTCTGACTCAGTATTCTGGACTTAACCAATCCTAGCCTTCCCTACCACTACCTCCCACAGACACAGGTCCAGTCAATTGGCCCACCACAAAATTCAGATGTTAACTGACAAATTACTAGGCTGAAATAGCAGCTACTTCCAGCACAGCAATTACTTACTAGCTGAGAGAGTGATGAAAAAAAATAGTAACTGAGGACTAATTCCTGGAAAATCTGAGCAAAGGCTTTCTTGAAGAGATCTTTTGTTACTGAAAACAGAATCTCAAAGGTGGAGACTGATGGGGCTCTCCATGAAAGCACTCAGGGACATGTAGTAACCAAGGGGTGCTCACTGACTAGCGTACACATTGTAATAGTTCCTATGACTAAAACAAGTGTTATCACTCAGCTTCTTCCAGTGAATCTTTAAATGAGTCAGAGAGCCTGGTGAAATTTACCCCAAATTCTCTCAGTTTTCAAAAGTGAACAAAAATATGGAGTAGATCAGGTCCTTATGTCCCCATTACCCAAGGACCTCTGCTCAGAAAAGTAATGAATTGGGAGATGGGAAAGAAGTGCATTTTTTAAGCATTTTGAATAGTGGTGTCGAGATGACTGTGATCTTGACAACCCCTGACGCCAAGATGACAGGCAAATAGATAATGCTGTCTGGTTTTGGGTCTGAGGCCAACATCAAGAGGACCTTTACCCAGATAAGAAAATATGTGTATCCCCAGGGTGGGGAACATCATATAGTGGGGCCTGTCACGGGGAGGGACAGCATTAGGAGAAATAGCTAATATAAATGACGAGTTGATGGGAGCAGCAAACCAACATGGCACATGTAAACCTATGTAACAAACTTGCATGTTGTGCACATGTACTCTAGAACTTAAAGTATAATAAATTTTTTTAAAAAAAGAAAGAACATATGTGTGTCCCTATGGGCCAACATAAACTTTCATTGGTATGGCCCCAACTAATGAAGGTCTTATGAATATAGATATATTATCCATGTGCAACCCCACTGACTTATCCAAGGCCTCATGGAAGGCTTATTTCCTTATTATTCCTTAACTTATTGCTGCAGTTAGAACCATTTCAGCAGGGCACAGGAAGACTGCGAACCTGCCCAATGTCCTATACTTACCACCTCTGTCTCCCAAAATCTGTCTAGGAATAAAAAAGAAACAACTGCCTTCTTTGCTGAAGTTAATATAGAGAAAGTCTCCTTGAGATTATATCCCCATTCAATAACTCAGTACATCTAAGTGTAGGGCCTTGGATCAATAAAAGATTTTCAATTGATTTTGGCTGTTCAATCCAAACAACAGCTCTTTGGCCTTTGTCAATGGTATCTGACATCGTAAACATAATAGAAGCTATTGTCTAGAGTGTGAAAACTTACGTAACAATTCACACTGCACATGCCCCATTCAGTATCTATCTACATAGAGATGATTAGGATCAGTTTACCCTTGTATGGAATGGATAAAATTGACCACTAATATACTTAATTCCCTATCTGTCATCAATGCATAAACCATAACATAGAAAAGGTCTCACTACCAGAGGAAGGACTAGCCTTCTAATCCATTCATGACACCATCCCAAACATGAAACCCCCCAAATAGGACTGGATGCTCTGTTGATGCACAGGTGATAATTCTCTAAAGCATTATTACAAAGTACAAGTACCTAGTACCCAAGTGTAATTCCTGAGCATTATCTGTAAGGGGAATGTTGTCTTATTCCATGTGATAATACTGGCTCTGGCTCTCTCTGATCAAACAATTAAAAAGAAGATTAATGAGACTATTCGACTACTTACACTCTTGTATTGCCCATGTGGCAATCTTAATGCCATCCAACTATGGGGTTACAAGAAAGTTGTTTCCTTTAAATGTGCCACAATCAGAAGGATGGCCTGGAGGTCCTCCAACAAGCAACCCAAACAGCACTACCCCTGGGCCACTCTGATATCCATTTACTGTTTGAGTAAGAGGTCTTCTGTTTGCCAGTTGGAGGTTATGGCAGAAGGACACTGCCACAGGTCAGAGGAATCTATTGGGCTTTTGAACCTGTCATTTTCAGAAATACCTGAAAAGTATATACCCTTTAAGAGACAATTATTGGCCTTTTATTGGGCTTTGGTGAATACTGAGCACACAACCCATGCTTGTGAAATAGTCTCAAGACAAGAAATTCCAACCAAAAGTTATCAATACTTTTGTTTTCTAATTATCTTAGAGTATACATGCTTTAGGTCAAAGTTAAAAATTTCTATGAAACATATGCCCAAATACATATTCATGAATCAAAAAAAATTTCTGATAAGTTGAACTTAAAATAAATTAAAATAGGGGGATTGATGTAAGTAAGATCATGGAATAGGAGGCCCAGCCCTCATTCTTCCACAAAAATGAAGACAACAACCAGACAAGGATAAAATTACCTTTATGAGACCTCTGGAATTCAAATGAGAGGCTACAGCACAGCAGTGGAACACAGAAACAAGGCAAAAGTGCAATTAAAGGATAATAAGAACAGTTTCATCTCTACTCACGTCACACCTCCCCCAAGCTGTCACAGCACAGTGCCAAGAGAGATCTCCTGGGCTTTTCAGTTTTCCTGTGGGGAATAAAGTGATCATTGGACTTTTCCCAGCCTGTTATTATAACCTGAGAGGCCTACTTATATTGCACCACAATCAAAACACTCAGGGAATCAGCATGGCTAGATCACCTGAAGGTAGCTAAAAACCAAAAAAAAAAAGGCAGGAAGAGGGGTGGTCAGAAGCTCTCAAGAAACAGTATGGATCCAATAGCTGACATACAAATCACAGCAGCAGGCTTGCCCACAAACCCTGAGAGCCAGCACTCCTGTGGACCCTGACAGCTGACCTGCCCATGAACCCTGCTAATGGACCCACACAAACTCTGGGTGGGCTGTCTAGTGAAGGGCCAAAGCTAGCATGTAAAGATGCTTCTTTAAATGTACGTACATCAATGAAAATACAAGGATCATGAAGAATCAGGGCAATACAACCCCACTGGATGTTCTGTTGATGCACAGGTGATAACTCAAATAACAAAATACAGCTCAAATAAGAGATTCTTAAAAATGCAGATCTATGACCTCCCTGAAAAAGACATAAAAATAATGGCCTTAAACAAGCTCAGTGAACTAAAATAGAACACAAATAGACAACCAAATAAATTAGGGAAACAGCACATGAACAAAAAATGAGAGGTTCAACAAAGACTTACCAACCATAAAAATGTAAACCAACAGAAAGTCTGGAACAGAGGAACACAATGGATAAACTGAAAAATTTCATAGATAGCCTCAAAAGCAGACTTTATCAAGCAGAAGAAAATAGCAAAGCAACAAACTCTAAGACCAGTCCTTTCAAATTTCTTATTATGAGAAACAAAAATAAAAATAATGAAAAAGAGTGAAGAAATCCTATAAGATGTATGGGATACCATCATGTGAACCAATATATGCATAAGGAAGTCCAAGAAGAAAGAGAGGGAAAATGGCAGAAGGCTTATTTAAAGAAATAATGAATACAGTTTTTTCAAATCTGAGGAGGAAAATGGACTTCCAGATACACGAAACACAAAGGATCCTAAATAGGTTGAATCTTAAGAAGTTTACACTGAGACACATTAAATTGTCAAAACTCAAAGAAAATTTTGAAAATGGAAAGAAAAAAATGACATCACATACAAGATAAATCCATAAAACTATCAATAAGCTTTTCAGCAGAAACCTTGCAGGCCAGAAGAGAATGAAATAATATATTCAAAGTACTGAATGAAATAAATGTCAACCAAGAATACTACACCCAGAAAAATTGTGCTTTAAAAGTTAAGCGTAGATACTTTTCCAGACAAACAAAAATTTAGGGAGTTAATCAACACTAGACCAGCCTTACAAGGAGTGATAAAGGGAATTCTTTTTTTTTTTTTTAATTATACTTTAAGTTTTAGGGTACATGTGCACAATGTGCAGGTTAGTTACATATGTATACATGTGCCATGCTGGTGTGCCGCACCCATTAACTCATCATTTAGCATTAGGTACATCTCCTAATGCTATCCTTCCCCCCTCCCCCCATCCCACAACAGTCCCCAGAGTGTGATGTTCCCCTTCCTGTGTCCATGTGTTCTCATTGTTCAATTCCCACTTATGAGTGAGAACATGCGGTGTTTGGTTTTTTGTCCTTGCAATAGTTTACTGAGAATGATGATTTCCAGTTTCATCCATGTCCCTACAAAGGACATGAACTCATCATTTTTTATGGATGCATAGTATTCCATGGTGTATATGTGCCACATTTTCTTAATCCAGTCTATCATTGTTGGACATTTGGGTTGGTTCCAAGTCTTTGCTATTGTGAATAGTGCCACAATAAACATATGTGTGCATGTGTCTTTATAGCAGCATGATTTACAGACCTTTGGGTATATACCCAGTAATGGGATGGCTGGGTCAAATGGTATTTCTAGTTCTAGATCCCTGAGGAATCGCCACACTGACTTCCATAATGGTTGAACTAGTTTACAGTCCCACCAACAGTGTAAAAGTGTTCCTATTTCTCCACATCCTCTCCAGCACCTGTTGTTTCCTGACTTTTTAATGATCGCCATTCTAACTGGTGTGAGATGGTATCTCATTGTGGTTTTGATTTGCATTTCTCTGATGGCCAGTGATGGTCAGCATTTTTTCATGTGTTTTTTGGCTGCATAAATGTCTTCTTTTGAGAAGTGTCTGCTCATGTCCTTCGCCCACTTTTTGATGGGGTTCTTTGATTTTTTTCTTGTAAATTTGTTTGAGTTCATTGTAGATTCTGGATATTAGCCCTTTGTCAGATGAGTAGGTTGCGAAAATTTTCTCCCATTTTGTAGGTTGCCTGTTCACTCTGATGGTAGTTTCTTTTGCTGTGCAGAAGCTCTTTAGTTTAATTAGATCCCATTTGTCAATTTTGGCTTTTGTTGCCATTGCTTTTGGTGTTTTAGACATGAAGTCCGTGCCCATGCCTATGTCCTGAATGGTATTGCCTAGGTTTTCTTCTAGGGTTTTTATGGTTTTAAGTCTAATGTTTAAGTCTTTAATCCATCGTGAATTAATTTTTGTATAAGGTGTAAGGAAGGGATCCAGTTTCAGCTTTCTACATATGGCTAGCCAGTTTTCCCAGCACCATTTATTAAACAGGGAATCCTTTCCCCATTGCTTGTTTTTCTCAGGTTTGTCAAAGATCAGATAGTTGTAGATACGCGGCGTTATTTCTGAGGGCTCTGTTGTGTTCCATTGATCTATATCTCTGTTTTGGTACCAGTACCATGCTGTTTTGATTACTGTAGCCTTGTAGTATAGTTGGAAGTCAGGTAGCGTGATGCCTCCAGCTTTGTTCTTTTGGCTTCAGATTGACTTGGTGATGCGGGCTCTTTTTTGGTGCCATATGAACTTTAAAGTAGTTTTTTCCAATTCTGTGAAGAAAGTCATTGGTAGCTGGATGGGGATGGCATTGACTCTATAAATTACCTTGGGCAGTATGGCCATTTTCACGATATTGATTCTTCCTACCCATAAGCATGGAATGTTCTTCCATTTGTTTGTATCCTCTTTTATTTCCTTGAGCAGTGGTTTGTAGTTCTCCTTGAAGAGGTCCTTCACGTCCAATAAAGGGAATTCTTAAAGTTGAAATGAAAGGATGTTCAACAGTAACACGAAAGTATATGAAAGTATAAATATCACTAGCAAGTAAATATATTGATAATCAGAAAATAATGTAATACTGTAATAGTGGTACATGAATCATTTTAACTCTAGTATAAAAGTTAAAAGCAAAAGTATTATGGATAACTATAATCACAAAAATTGGTTAATGGATACAGAATATAAAGTAATTTTTGACATCAATAACCTAAAATGGGGGTGGAATAAAAATGTAAAATTTTTGTATACAATTGAAGTTAAGTTGTTAACAATTTAAAATAGATAACAATTTAAAATAGACCATTTTAACAGTATTTTACTCAAACCTCATGGTAATCGTAAAGAAAAACCTATATCAGACACAAAAAAGATGAAAAGGAAATAAAGTATATCATTATAAAAAGTAATCAAATCACAAAGGAAAGCAGAAAGAGAGGAAGATAGGGCACAGCTATAAAGCAGACAGAAAACAATATAACTGCAACAGTAAGTCTTTACCTAGCAATAATAGTTTTAAATATAAATAGGTTAAACTTACCATTCAAAAGATACAGAGAAGCTGAAAGGATGAGAAAAGCAAGATCCACTATATGCTATCTGCAAGAGACTTGCTTTAGAGTCAAGGACAAACTGAACTAAAAGTGAGGGGCTTAAACACTAAAAGGGAAGGAGAGGAAAAGATATCCCATGCAAATGGTATCAAAAAGAGAGCAGAAGTGGCTGTACTTAGATAACTAAGATGTCAAGAGACAAAAAAAGGTCACCACACAAAAATAAAAGGGTCAATTCACCATTAAAATGGGCGACAGAGCAAGACTCCATCTCAAAAATATATATATGTATATAACAATGATAAATATACCTGTGTCCAACATCAGAGCACATAAATACATAAGAAAAGTAATAATAGGTATGAAGAGAGAGACTTCAATACTCCACTTTCAAAAATGGATAGATCATCCAAACAGAAAATCAATAAACAACAGATCAGAACAACACTGTAGACCAAATGGACCTAACAGTCATTTAAAGAACATTCCATCCAAAAGCAGCAGAATACACACAATTCTCCTACACACTGAGATATTTACAGGATAAATCACATACTATATTACAAAACAAGTCTTAAACATTTAAGAAAATTAAAACCATTACAAGATTATTTTCCAGTCACAATGGTATGAAACTAGAAATCAGTAATGAAAGAAAAATGGAAAAAAATCACAAATACATGAAAATTAAACAACAAATTTTGAACAACCACTGGATCAAGGAAGAAATCAAAAGGGAAATTAGAAACTATCTTGAGATTTTAAAAAATCCACAAAACTGAAATATACCAAAACTTACAGCAGGATGCGGCAAAAGCAGTACCATAAGGAAAGCTGATAATCACTATAAAAAATATTTCAAATGAACAACCTAACTTTACACTTCAAGGAAAAAGAAGAATAAGAAACTAAAGCCAAAGTTCACAGAAAAAAAAAATAAAATTAGAACAGAAATAAATAAAATAGGAAAGAATATAGAAAAAATTGATGAAAATGTGAGTTCGGTTTTTGAAAAGATAAACAAAATTGACACACTATTAGCTAGATTAATTTTTTCAAAGAGAAGACTCAAATAAATAAAACTAGATGAAACAGGAGACACTACAACTGATGCCATGGAAAGGAGAAAAGATCACAAATGACTATTATGAACAATTTATGGACCAACAAACTGGACAACAAAGAAGAAATTGTTAAATTCCTAGAACCTACCAATAACCTACCAAGACTGAATCAAGAAAAAATGGAAAACTTGAAAAGGTCAATAGTAAATAATAAGACTGATTCATGGTTTTCATGTTCAGAGATTCTGGTTACTGGTTCAGTCTCACTATTTGTTATTGATTTTTTAATGTAGAAAACCCTAAACTACACACACACACACACACACACACACACACACACACGCACGCACAATGGTTAGAATAAACAAATTCAGTAAAGGTACAGAATATAAAATTAACATACACAAATTGGTTTTGTTTTAATATACTAACAACGAACTATCCAAAAAGGAATTCAAAATCAATCCTACTTACAATCACATCGAAAAGGAAAAAATACTTAGCAATAAACTTATTCGAAAGGCAAAAGGCTTGTACACTGAAAACGATAAAATATTGCTGAAAGAAATTAAAATGGAAAGACATCTTTTGTTCAAAATGGAAAAATTAATATTGTTAAAATGCCCATACTACCCAAAGTGATGTACAATTCCTATCAAAATACCAATGGCACACTTTTACAGAAATTGAAATAACAATTCTAAAATTCATATGGAACCAAAAAACCCAAATAGTCAAAGCAATCTGAAGCAAGAAAAAAAAACTGGAGGCATCATACTTCCTGATTTTAAAACACATTACAAAGCTTATATTATAGTAAGTCAAAAATATGTACTGCCATAAAAGACATATACACCAATGTAACAGGGAGTCCAGAATTAATCCCTATGCACATATTGTGAACTGATCTTCTACAAGGGTGGTAAGAACACACAAAAGGGAAAGCATAGTCTCCTCAATAGCATTGGGGAAACAGAGTATCCACATGGAAAAGAATGAAATTAAACCCTTATCTTACACTATACACAAAAAATCAACCTTAGTAAAGTGGTTTAAAAAATAAATAAGGTAGGACAGCACCAAGATGGCAGAGGAGATAGCAACCTTCATCCCTCCTGCTATGAAACAAATATAGACACCTTTCACAAACTACAATAGCCCAGAGAGGTGTCATGGGCACATTAATGAATCTGTAGCAACACAGTGGAGCACAATGTCCAAGTAGAAAGGATCCCTGGTGAGGTCAGCATATCTTAGACACCAGGAGATCGCTAGGAGCAAAGAAGAAAGGTGGAGGCTATAGGCATCAGCCATGCTGCTGGAACCACCACGGTTCCCAACAGCCTGATCCACCCAGGACACTACCATTTCTTCCTACTGAGGTAACCAAGAGCCATCCCCACCAGGAAACCCCAGAAAGGGTGATGTGTCCGTATACTCCTCCTGCAAACAAGAACCAGCACTGTTAAGCCACTACTGGGAAAGAAGTCACCACCTCCTCTAACCCCATGTGTGCCCTGACCCAAAACATAGCCACTCTGCAAGTAACCACATTCCAGACCTGGGTTTTGTGTCTACATTGAACCCACCCACACCTCAGACATTGGGAATCGTTGTCACAGCAAGGTAATTTGCATTCCAAATCCCAGAGCCACACGTTCGCTGTGTGTGCCCATGCTCCAGACACTGGTTTAGCCACCATAGAGAGCTGGACTGTGCCCCAACTCCAGAGCAGCTCAAACTGTGTGGATATCAATATTCTCATTCTTAGCTGCCCAGCTATTTCACAGGAATCTGCACCTTGATTCGGTTACCAAGGTGGCAGCAGAGGTGCATGTGCCCTGGGCATAAGTGCTGTTACTGCCCTGGGTCCCAGAACCATGCTCCCTCCACACATTCCTGTGCTTCACATCTCAGTTCTGCAGCCACTCCATTGGCACCACTAATCAAATACTCATGCCACTACCAATGCAAGCAAGCTGACAAGTCAAACCCGGAACCAAGAGGGATTTTATCAGCAAAACTTCTTCACTGAGAGAAAAAGAAATCAGAAGAACTTTAATAGTCATTGCCACTGAAGACCCCAATAACCTTTGCCACAATTGCAAACATTCACAGCATTGGCTGCTGAGGATCCTCGAAATCGTTGTCATCACCAACCTCAGTTCCCAGAGCTACACAAAGGTGACACAACTCTCAATCTCATGAGTGCCAGAACTGCAGCAGCCCACCCAGCAAGCGCCCTCACACCTCTGTAGGAGAAGGTCTTTCAACAGCTAAACTAGTCAGAAGAGGCTACAAGAGGTGACTGCTGCACCAGATTTGCAGACATCAATGTAAAGCAACAAGAAACATGAAAAACTAAAGATACGACACGACCAAAACACCACAATAATCTCCTGAAGATGATCCCAAAGAAATGCAGATATAAGAACTGCCTCATAAAAAATTCAAAACATTTTTTAGGAGGATCAGACAAGTTAGAAAAAATAGTTATGTGTGTCACTTAATGACAGGGATATGTCTTGAAACGTGTCATTAGGCAATTTTATCATTGCATAAACCTACATGGTATAGCCTACTACACACCTAAGTTATATGATATAGTCTACTGCTCCTATGCTATAAAGCTGTACAGTATGTTACTATACTAAATACTGTATTCAGTTTGAATACAATGGTAAATATTTGTATATCTAAACAGAAAAATTAGAAAAACATAGTACAAATATGGTATAAAGGTTTTAAAACTGATACACCTGTAAAGAATACTTACCATCAAGGTAGCTTGCAGAACTAAGAGTTACTCTGAGTGAGTCAGTGAGTGAGTGGTGAATGTCAAGGCCTAGGACATTACTGTGCACTACTGTAGACTTAATAAACACTGTACACTTGGGTTACACTAAATTTTGAATGAATTTTCTTTATTCAATAATAAATTAACCTGAGTTTACTGTAACTTTTTATTTAATAAACTTTTAATGTTTTTTACTTTTTTACTCTTTTGTAATAACACAGCTTAAAACACAAACACACTGTACAATTGTACCATTTACAGAACTAAAAGCCCACATTAAATAAAAGATCCCAAATAAACAGCCTAATGTTACACCACAAGGAACTAAGGAAAATAGAACAAACTAAACCCAAAGTTTACAGAAGGAAGAAAATAATAAAGCTCATGGAAGAATAAACAAAATAGATACTAGAAAAACAATATAAGGGAGAAAAAAACAATAGAAAAGATCAACAAAACTAAGAGTTGGTATTTTGAAATGATGAGTTCACATCCTTTGTAGGGACATGGATGAGACTGCAAATCATCATTCTCAGTAAACTATCCCAAGAACAAAAAACCAAACACCGCATATTCTCACTCATAGGTGGGAATTGAACAATGAGAACACATGGACACAGGAAGGGGAACATCACACTCTGGGGGCTGTTGTGGGGTGGGGGGAGGGGGGAGGGATAGCATTGGGAGATATACTTAATGCTAGATGACGAGTCAGTGGGTGCAGCGCACCAGCATGGCACATGTATACATATGTAACTAACCTGCACATTGTGCACATGTACCCTAAAACTTAAAGTATAATAATAATAAATTTTAAAAAAAGAAAAAAAAAGAAAGTAAATAAAAGTATAGGAAATCAACAGGAAGCAACTTAGAATGGTTTTCCATAAAAAATAAAGAAATCATCTACCCTTAAAAAATCCTATAAATTGTTGACTGGGGAGTTCGGTAATGTTTGGATTGTATTCATTAAGACACAGCCTCAACAGACAAGGACTATTAAAACATATAATCAAATGAATTGCATTGTCTTCATTATAAAGAAAGAATATATTAACGAAAAAGGAATGATCCAGAGGAAAGACAGTAAAGGGTCTCTAAGAAGAAAGAACCCAGGACAACCCAGGAAAGGACATGTCCTGACCCCAGAAATAAATATCCAATCCCTCTTACAAATGCGCCCCAAGTGAAGATGGATGTAATAGACATTTGATCATCCAATTCATTCTCCCTGGATTGACTCCATGCTCACCAAGCAAATGTCTGATTATAATTTGTCCTTTTATGTAATTTTACTGAGAAGAAAGAGAATTCACGTATAACAATACAAACATTCTACTGTCCCTGAAAGTTAAATATTTAAAATGAGGAGTTAATAAATTAGAATTCTGGACAACAACAAAAAAAAAAGAAAAAGAAAAGACAAAATCAATGAATCTTTAATGAAACTAACAAAGAGAAAAGACTCAAAACCAGGAATAAAAGAAGAACTGTCACAACTGATGTCACAGAGATACAAAAGATCATGAGAGACTACTATGAATAACTATATGGCACCAATTTCAATAACCCTGAAGAAATGAATAATTCCTAGACACATGCAACCTACCATGACTAAATCATGAAGAAGAGAAATATGAATAGACTAATAATGAGTAAGGTGATTAAATCACTAATATAAACTATTCTATTAAAGAAAAGCTAAGGCCTCATGGATACACTACTAAATTCTACCCAATGTTTTAAGAAGAATTAATGCTAATGCCCCTCAAATGTTTCAAAAAAATAGAAGAAGAGAGATCACTTCCAAACTCATTTTAGGAGGCCAGCATTACTGATACCAAAGCCAGACAAGGACACTACAAGAAAAGACAATTAAAGGCCAGTATCTCTGATGATCATGCAAAACCTCAACAAAATACTAAATTCAACAGCACATTCAAAGAAGAATTCACCATGATCAAGTGTGGTTTATCTCCTGGGTGCAAGGATGGTTCAACATAAAGCAATAAATGTGATACATCACATTAACAGAATGAAGGACAAAAACCACATGATAATCTCAATAGATGCAGAAAAAACATCCATTAAAATTCCAAATCATTTCAAAATAAAAATTTTAAACCAGTTAGGTATAGGAGGATTGTACCTCACCACAATAAAAGCCATATACAACAAACAAGCCACAGCTAACATTATACTTAATGGTAGTAAGTTGAGAGCGTTTCTTCTAAGATAAGAAACAAGACAAGGATGCTTATTCTCACCACTTCTATTCTACAGAACACTGGCAGCCCCAGGCAAATAAATTATGAAAGAAAAAGAAACAGAAGGCATTCAAATTGGATGGGGGAAGTAAAATTATCTTGGTCAGATAACATAAACCAATATATAGAAAACTCTGATGAACATTGATGCAAAAATCCTCAATAAAATACTGGCAAACCGATTCCAGCAGCACATCAGAAAGCTTATCCACCATGATCAAGTGGGCTTCATCCCTGGGATGCAAGGCTGGTTCAACATACACAAATCAATAAACGTAATCCAGCATATAAACAGAACCAAAGACAAAAACCACATGATTATCTCAATAGATGCAGAAAAGGCCTTTGACAAAATTCAACAACGCTTCATGCTAAAAATTCTCAATAAATTAGGTATTGATGGGACGTATCTCAAAATAATAAGAACTATCTATGACAAATCCACAGCCAATATCATACTGAATGGGCAAAAACTGGAAGCATTCCCTTTGAAAACAGGCACAAGACAGGGATGCCCTCTCTCACCACTCCTATCCAACATAGTGTTGGAAGTTCTGGCCAGGGCAATCAGGCAGGAGAAAGAAATAAAGCGTATTCAATTAGGAAAAGAGGAAGTCAAATTCTCCCTCTTTGCAGATGACATGATTGTATATCTAGAAAACCCCATCGTCTCAGCCCAAAATCTCCTTAAGCTGAGAGGCAACTTCAGCAAAGTCTCAGGATACAAAATCAATGTGCAAAAATCACAAGCATTCTTATACACCAATAACAGACAAACAGAGAGGCAAATCATGAGTGAACTCCCATTCACAATTGCTTCAAAGAGAATAAAACACCTGGGAATCCAACTTACAAGGGACGTGAAGGACCTCTTCAAGGAGAACTACAAACCACTGCTCAATGAAATAAAAGAGGATACAAACAAATGGAAGAACATCCCATACTCATGGGTAGGAAGAATCAATATCATGAAAATGGCCATATTGCCCAAGGTAATTTATAGATTCAATGCCATCCCCATTAAGCTACCAATGACTTTCTTCACAGAATTGGAAAAAACTACTTTAAAGTTCATATGGAACCAAAAAAGAGCCCGCATTGCCAAGTCAATCCTAAGCCAAAAGAACAAAGCTGGAGGCATCACGCTACCTGACTTCCAACTATACTACAAGGCTACAGTAATCAAAACAGCATGGTACTGGTACCAAAACAGAGATATGGACCAATGGGACAGAACAGAGCCCTCAGAAATAATACCACACATCTACAACCATCTGATCTTTGACAAACCTGAGAAAAACAAGAAATGGGGAAAGGATTCCCTATTTAATAAATGGTGCTGGGAAAACTGGCTAGCCATATGTAGAAAGCTGAATCTGGATCCCTTCCTTACACTTTATACAAAAATTAATTCACGATGGATTAAAGACTTAAATGTTAGACCTGAAACCATAAAAACCCTAGAAGAAAATCTAGGCAATACCATTCAGGACATAGGCATGGGCAAGGACTTCATGTCTAAAACACCAAAAGCAATGGCAACAAAAGCCAAAATTGACAAATGGGATCTAATTAAACTAAAGAGCTTCTTCACAGCAAAAGAAACCACCATCAGAGTGAACAGGCAACCTACAGAATGGGAGAAAATTTTTGCAATCTACTCATCTGACAAAGGGCTAATATCCAAAATCTACAAAGAACTTAAACAAATTTACAAGAAAAAATCAAACAACCCTATCAAAAAGTGGGCAAAGGATATGAACAGACACTTCTCAAAAGAAGACATTTATGCAGCCACATGACAAAATGCTCATAATCACTGACCATCAGAGAAATGCAAATCAAAACCACAATGAGATACCATCTCACACCAGTTAGAATGGCAATCATTAAAAAGTCAGGAAACAACAGGTGCTGGAGAGGATGTGGAGAAATAGGAACGCTTTTACACTGTTGGTGGGACTGTAAACTAGTTCAACCATTGTGGAAGACAGTGTGGCGATTCTTCAAGGATCTAGAACTAGAAATACCATTTGACCCAGCCATCCCATTACTGGGTATATACCCAAAGGATTATAAATTATGCTGCTATAAAGACACATGCACATGTATGTTTATTGTGGCACTATTCACAATAGCAAAGACTTGGAACCAACCCAAATGTCCAACAATGATAGACTGAATTAAGAAAATGTGGCACATATACACCATGGAATACTATGCAGCCATAAAAAAGGATGAGTTCATGTCCTCTGTAGGACATGGATGAAGCTGGAAACCATCATTGTCAGCAAACTATCGCAAGGACAAAAAACCAAACACCACATGTTCTCACTCATAGGTGGGAATTGAACAATGAGAACACATGGACACAGGAAGGGGAACATCACACACTGGGGCCTGTCATGGGGTGTGGGGAGGGGGGACGGATAGCATTAGAAGATATACCTAATGTAAATGACAAGTTAATGGGTGCAGCACACCAACACGGCACATGTATATATATATATGTAACAAACCTGCACATTGTGTACATGTACCCTAGAAAGTAAAGTATAAAAAAAAAAAAAAGAAATACTAAGTCCAACCTTGCAGGATTATTGTGTATGTTAGAAAAATATTATGTTCTTCCTACTGCCGTACCTGGTATTTATTAGTAATTCAGTAAATGATAGCTATTTATATTATTATCTTTGTAATCTACCTTCTCTTCATCATCTTTAGGTCTCAGTGTAAATCAAAGGGAATAACATTGCTTATTCCAAAGGACTACCACAAGGACTAAATAACACGGGTGAAACTGCTTTGTCAACGAAAAAAAAAAAAAAGAAAAAGAAAACTCTAAAGACTCCACCAAAAAACTATTAGACCAAATGATTAAATTCATAAAATTTTCAGGGTAGAAAGTCAACACACAAACATTAGTAGTGTTCCTATACTCTAACAACGAACTGTCTGAAAAAGAAGTCAAAAAGTAATCTCATTTACAGTATCTACAAAAAATTAAATTCCTAGGAATAAATTTAAACAAGGAGGAAAAAAAGTTCTACAATGAAAACTATAAAACATTAGTAAAAGAAGTTTAAGAAAGCACAAATAAATAAAAAGATATCCCATGTTCCTGGATTGGAAGAATTAATATTGTTAAAATGCCCATCAGTTATGAATTTAATCCCTATCAAAATCCCAATAACATTTTTTGACAGAAATAGAAAAAATCCAAAAATTCATATGTAACCATAAAAGACCCTGAATAGCCAAAGCAATCTTGAGCAAGAAAAACAAAGCTGGAGGCATTGTACATCCTAATTTTAAAACATATTATTTAGCTACAGCAAACAAGACAGCATGGTACTGGTATAAAAACAGACATGTAGATCACTGGAATAAAATACACAATGGTGTTGAAAAACTAGATATCCACATGCAGAAGAATAAAATTATACCTTCATCTCACACTATATACAAAAATCAACTCAAATTGGATGAAGGACACATAAATTTAGGATCTGAAACTAGAATTGCTAGAAGAAAATATGGGAAACACTCAATTATGTTGATCTGGGCAAAGATTTTTTGAATATGACCCCAAAAGCAAGGTAATAAAAGCAAAAATAAGTAAATGGTATTAAACCAAACTAAAAAGCTCTGCACAGCAAAGCAAACAATCAACAGTAGAAGAAATAGCCTATTGCATGAGAGAAAGCATTTGCAAATCATAAATCTGATAAGCAGTTAAGATCCAATTTATAGAAGCAGCTCAAACAACTCAATAGTTAGAAAACAATCAACGCAAATAAAAGATGAGCATGGGATCTGAATAGACATTTCTCTAATGAAGACATGCAAATAGCCAACAGGTATATGAACAAGTGTTCAATATCACTAATCATCAGGGACATGCAAATTAAAACCACAATGAAATATCACTTCCCACACACTAAAGTAACTATTATCAAAAAGATGGAAGAGAAGTGCTGGCAAAGATGTGAAGAGAAGGGAACACTAGTACACTGTTGGTGGGAATGTAAATTAGTAAAGCCATAATGGAAAACACTACAGGGATTCCTCAAAAAATTAAAAATAGAACTACAATATTATCCACAATTTCACTTCTGGATGTACCTCCAAAGGATATGAAATCAGTATATAAAAGAGATATTTGTACTCCCATGTTCACTGTAACATTACTCACAATAATCAAGATACGGAATCAAACTTAGTGTCCAGCCACAGATCAATAGATAACGAAAATCAGCCTTAAAAAAAGGAAATAAATTTTGCCTTTTGTGATAATATGATGAATGTGGAGAACATAATGTTAAATAAAGTAAGCCAGTTACTAAAAACAAATACTGCATTATCTTACCTATATGAGGAGTTTTAAAAAGTCAAGCTCATAGGAACAGAAAGTAAAATGTTGGTTATAAGAGGCTGATGGTGGGAGGACTGAAGCAATGTTGGTCAAAGGACACACATTTCAGCTGGAAATGAGAAACGTTTAAGAGATCTACTGCACTTCATGAGTACTGTTAATAATAACATATTGCAAAATTGCTAAGAGAAATTTTAAGTCTTCTCAACACAAAAAAATTACAAGGTAATATACATGTTAAATAGCTTGATTTTATTATTCCACAATTTATATTTAATTCCACAATTTATATATTAAAACACTATGTAGTACATGATGAATGTATATAATTTTTACTTGCCAATTAAAAATAAATCTTAAATTATTTTAAGGTTATCTACAATTATTACACTTACTATTGAGTTGATTATCTTGGAAAGATTTTTGTTTCTTTACTTCTACTTCCGTTTTTGACTTTGTGTCTTGTTCAAGCATAAGATTTTCTTCTGGTACATCATTATGAGCTACACAAATTAATAAATTTAGTGCAGTAAACATAAACTATAGTGAAATTTCTAGATTTCAGATTTATAACAAGTATACAGCCATATTGTCTCATTTTTATACATGTAAAATATAAGTAAATTACTATAATTCTAGATCTGACATGAAAATAGTGACAAGAACTTTAAAGGATCTGAGGTGAACTAGTCTCATTATTTTGATATTTCTTGGCATCAAATATTTATATTAGCCTCTACTTGTTCTTGATTATTTATAATTTAGATTAATATATATTCATAGGCAAAGCAATGAAAGTTCATATGTACAAGTTTATTCATTACAGCATACTTTTAATTACAAAATACTCAAAATCACTTAAATGTACAAGCATATGAAATTGGTTAATAAAAAGGTATATATTATAATTTGTGGTATTATCAACTACAATATTTAATATGATACAAAGAGTTGTACAGGAAGCTCTAAAAGTAATAAAAAGATTGTTACAACCTGATTTAGAGGGATTTATAGAAGGTAATGTTAAGTGAGAAAAAACTGAAATAGAAGAAAGATATCAAGTATGCTATCCATTAGGAAATAAATGTAAAGAGATACTTACTTTTAGAAATTGAAACACAGGAAAGATAAACCAGAAAACAAAGTAGTTGGTGACCAAAATTTGCATAGACCCTACATGCAAAATTGCATCCAATGACCATTGTTAAATCTAAGCATGTTCCTAGCACTGAATGTCTATAATGCATGTTTTCATGTTTTATTCATTTTTCCATGTGTGATGAAAAAGTATGTAGAGTCCTCATGATCATATTGCACACCAATCAAAAGAGACCATAGAAGAGATGTGAATAGTTCACCTTTACCTTAAATGAGTTACTCTCATTACATTTAATTAGGGACAGTGGCACTTATGAGGTGTGTCACTGCAGACCTCCTTATTCAGAATGTCCTTCCATGGCCACTTTGCCCAAGAAGGATGAAGAAGTGGGTAGGGGGAAAGTGTTACATACATATGAGACCCTCTCTTTTCTTAGCTGGCTGCTATTCGGCCTCTGACTAATTTGGTCCAATTGTGGTGAGTTCCCTGCCACTGAAAAACCTTTTTTGATCTCTCTTCCAGTCACCTCCAAAGTGCCCTGAAAGCTACCTGATAGTCTCTTACTTCAGCAATAAGGAGTAAGAACAACAGATGACAAATAAGATCATTTACCAAACTCAGACCTAGGTTCATTTGTGCTACTCTCATTGGTTATCTAGCTCAATTGAACTTGATGATGTGAAATAGTTAGCAGCACAATCCAGATCTTAACTGAAAAATTTCCATGCAAGACAAAAGAACCTACTGCCAAGACACCAATATTTCATTAGCAGTCAGAGTCATGTAAAAATGTAACTGGGCACTCACTCCTGGACCATCTGTTTAAGTCCCTTCTCAAAGACATCTATGGCTTTAGTTGCTCAACAATAAGGTCTCAAGGAAGAGATTGAGGGGCTCTCCATTAGATGCTTATGATCATTTAATAGTCATGGGGGCACAACACAGAGCCCCGCTACAGTCCAAATAGTGAGGACTCCTGTAGCTAATAAAAGCGCTATCCTGGATACCCAGAGTGGTGGAGCAAGATGGTCAAATAGAAGGTTACACCAATTATCCCTCTTGCATGAACAACAAATTTAAAACTATCTATACATGAAAAAGCACCTTAATAGGAACCAAAAATCTGCTGAACACTCACAGTATCTGGTTTTAACTTCATATTGTTGAAAGAGGCACTGAAGAGGGTAGAAAGGACAGTCTTGAATTGCTAATGCCATCCCTCCCCCATTGCTCAGCAGTGTCCGCCTGGTGCAGAGAGAAATTATTTGTGCTCTTTGAGAGAAACAGTGCAGTGATTGTGAGACTTTGCATTGAACTCAGTGCTACCCTGTCATGGCAGAAAGAAAAATCAAGCTAAACTCAGCTGATGCCCACCTATGGAGAGAGGCCAAAAGGGAACTGCATATCCCTGCTGTTGGAACTTGAGTTCTGGCAAGCCTCACCACCATTGGCTAAAAGTTCCCTGGAACTTAACTTCAAAGGCAATATAGGCCACAAGGACTGCAACTCCTAGGCAAGTCCTAGTGCTGAGCCGGATTCAGAGCCAGTGGACTTAGGGGGCATCTACTGAGACACCAGCCAGGACAGCTAAAGGAGTGCTGTGCCACCCCTACTCCAAACCCAGGCAGTGCAACTCACAGCTCCAAAAAAGACCTTCTTCTTGAGGAGAAGAGAGGGATGAATAAAAAGGATTTCATCTTGTATCTTGGATACCAGCTCAGCCACAGTAGGATAGGGCACTGGGCAGAATTTTGAGGCCTCCGTTCCAGGCCCTAGTTCCTGGATGACATTTCTAGACACATCCTGGGCCAAAAGGGAACTTGCCACCTTCAAGGGAAGAATTCAGTCCTGGCAAGATCTATCACCTGCTGACTAAAGAGCCCTTGGGCCCTGAATAATCAGCAGCAAGATCTAGGTAGTATGCTATAGGCATCAGGTGAGACTCTGAGATATGCTGGCTTCAGGTGAGACCCAGCACGTTTCCAACTGTGGTGGCTATGGTAAGAAACTCCCTCTGCTTAAGAAAAACAGAGGAAAAAGTAAAGGGGACTTTGTCTTGTACCTTAGGTACCCACTCAGGCACAAAGCAGTGAGCACCAAACAGGCACGTACATGTGCACATGTCTTCATAGGAGAATGATATCTATTCCTTTGGGCATATACCCAGTAATGGGATTGCTGGGCTAAATGCTATTTCTGTTTTTAGGTCTTTGATGAATCACCATACTGTCTTCCACAATGGTTGAACTAATTTACATTCCCACCAACTGTGTATAAGTGTTCCTTTTCCTTTGCAACTTTGCCAGCATCAGTTATTTTTGGGCTTTTTAGTAATAGCCACTCTGATTGGTGTGAGACGGCATCTCATGGTTTTCATTTGCATTTCTCTAATGATCAGTGATGTTAAGCTTTTTTTATATGATTGTTGGCCACATGTATGTCTTCTTTGGAAGTGTCCATTCATGTCTTTTGCCCACTTTTTAATGGGGTTGTTTGTTGTTGTTGCTGTTTATTTTTGGAATGGGTTTTAGTTCCTTATAGATGCTGGATATTAGACCTTAAACATAACTTTCATATGGACCATGAAACAAAAAATGTGTAACTTGCTTTATTGTGATATTTGCTTTATTGTGGTGTTCTAGAACTGAACCTGCAGTATCTCCAAGGTATGACTTTGGTCATATTTTAGGCCACAAAATAAGTCTTAACAAATTTTAGAAGGCTGAAATCATATCAATTATCTTTTCTTACCACAATGGTATAAAACTAGAAATCAATCACAGGAAATTTTTCAGAAAATTCAAAATGTGGGAAAATTTAGTGGCACACTCCTGGATAACCAATGAGTCAATGAGAAAATAAAAAGGAAAATAAAAAATATCTCAAGATAAACTAAAATGGAAACACAACATAACAAAACATGAAATGATGCAAAAGCAGTCCTAACAGGGAGGTTTATAGCAATGAATGTCTACATTACGAAAAAAAGAAAGACCTCAAATCCAAAAATCTAGCAGTACATGTCATGGAACACTAAAAACAAAGAGCAAACTAAGTCCACAGTTAATAGGAGGAAGGAAATAATGAAGATCAGAGCAGAACTAAATGCAATAGAGACTAGAAAAACTCTAGAAATGGTCAACAAAACTAAGAGCTTATTCTTTGAAAGGATAAACAAAATTGGCAAAATTTTAGCTATACAAAAAAGAAAATTCAAATAAATACAATTATAAATGAGAGACGAGACATTACAACTGACCACAGAAATACAAAAAATTATGACTACTATGAACAATTATACACCAAAAATTGAATAATCTAGAACAAATGTATAAATTCATAGAAATATGTAACTTACCAAGACTGCAATATATGTCTTTACGGGCCTGGATTATTTCACTTAGCATAATATCCTCCAGGTTCATCAATGCTGTTGCAACTGACAGAACTTCTTTATTTAAGGCCACATAATATTTCGTTGTGTATATATACAGCACATTTTTATCTATTCATTTGTCAAAGGACACTGATATGGTTTGTGTGTGTCCCCACCCAAATCTCATATTGAACTGTAGTTTCCATAATCCCCATGTGTCATGGGAGGGACCCAGCAGGAGGTAATTGAATGATGAGGGCGCCAACCTCCATGCTATTCTCATGATAGTAAATGAGTTCTTACGAGATATGATGGTTTTATAAGAGGTTTTTCCCCCTTTGCTCAGCACTTCTCTCTCCTGCCACCTTGTGAAGGAGGATGTCTTTGCTTCTCCTTCCACCATAATTGTAAGTTTTCTGAGGCCATCCCAGCCATGCGGAACTGTGAGTAAATTAACTTCTTTTCTATAAATTACCTAGTCTCAGGTATTTCTTCATAGCAGTTTGAGAATGAACTAATATAGTAAATTGGTACCACAGTAGTGAGGCACTGCCATAAAGATACCCAAAAATGTAGAAGCAACTTTGGAACTAGGTAACAGGCAGAGGTTGGAGCAGTTTGGAGGACTTAGAAGAGGGCAGGAAGATGTGGGAAAGTTTGGAACTTCCTGGAGACTTGTTAAATGGCTTTGGCCAAAATGCTGATAGTGATATGGACAATGAAGTCCAGGCTGAGGTGGTCTCAGATGGAGATGAAGAAGTTGTTCAGAACTGGAATAAAGGTGACTCTTGCAATACTTTAGCAAAGAGACTGGTAGCATTTTGCCCCTGCCCTACAGATCTGTGGAATTTTGAACTTGAGAGAGATGATTTACGGTATCTGG
The DNA here is from genome assembly GCF_029289425.2 of Pan paniscus. Taxonomy (NCBI): domain Eukaryota; kingdom Metazoa; phylum Chordata; class Mammalia; order Primates; family Hominidae; genus Pan; species Pan paniscus. The sequence continues at coordinate 45,302,490 of NC_073257.2, read as the reverse complement.
CAGAAGAAATTTCTAAGCAGCAAAGTGTTCAAGAGGAAGCAGAATATAAAAGTTTGAAAAATTTGCAGCCTGATGATGCAATACAAAAGAAAAACCCATTTTCTGGGGAGAAATTCAAGCCTGCTGCAGAAATTTCCATAAGTAACAAGGAGCTAATGTTAATCACCAAGACAATGGGGAAAATGTCTCCAAGTCATGTCAGAGACCTTCACAGCAGCCCTTCCCATCACAGGCCCAGAGGCCTAGGAGGAAAAAATGGTTTCCTGGATCAGGCCCAGGTTCCCCTGCTCTGTGCAGCCTCAGGACATGGTGCCCTACATCCCAGCTGCTTCAGCTCCAGCCATTCCTGAAATAAACCAATGTACAGCTCAGACCATTGCTTCAGAGGGTGCAAGCCCCAAGCCTTGGCAGCTTCCACATGGTTTTGAGCCTGCAGGTATAAAGAAGTCAAGAATTGAGATTTGGGAACTTCTGCCTAGATTTCAGAGGATGTATGGAAATGTCTGGATGTCCAGGCAGAAGTTTGCTGCAGGTGGGGAGCATTCACGGAGAACCTCTGCTAGGGCAGTGTAGAAGGGAAATGTGGGGTTGGAGCCCCCACACAGAGTCCCCATTGGGGCACTGCCTAGTAGAGCTGTGAGAAGAGGGCCACTGTCCTCCAGACCCCAGAATGGAAGATCCATTGACAGCTTGCATCATGTGCCTGGAAAAGCTGCAGACATTCAAGGCCAGCTGTGAAGGCACCTGGGAATGGGGCTGTACCCCACAAAGCCACAAGGGTGGAGCTGCCTAAGGCCATGGAAGCCCACCTCTTGCACCAGTGTGCCCTGGATGTGAGACATGAAGTCAAAGGAGATCATTTTGGAACTTTAAAATTTAATGACTGCCCTATTGGATTTTGAACTTGCATGGGGCATGTAGCCTCTTTGTTTTGGCCAATTTCTCCTATTTGGAATGGGTGTATTTACCCAGTGCATGTTCCCCCATTGTATCTGGAAAGTAAGCCTTTGATTTTACAGGCTGATAGGCAGAAGGGACTTGCCTTGTCTCACAAGTACTTAGACTTTTGAGTTAATGCTGGAATAAGTTAAGACTTTGGGGGACTGTTGGAAGGGCATGATTGTGTTTTGAAATGTGAGGACATGAGATTTGGGAGGGGCCGGGTGGAATGATATGGTTTGGCTCTCCGCATCCAAATCTCATCTTGAATTGTAGCTCCTATAATCCCCACATGACATGGGAGGGACCCAGTGGGAGGTGACTGAATCATGGGGGCAGTTACCCCCATGCTATTCTCATGATTATGAGTTCTCACAAGATCTGATGGTTTTCTGAGGGGCTTTCCCCCTTTGATTGGCACTTCTCTCTCCTGCTGCCTTGTGAAGAAGGATGTGTTTGCTTCCCCTTCTGCCATGATTGTAAGTTTCCTGAGGCCTCCCCAGCCATGCAGAACTGTGAGTCAATTACATCTCTTTTCTTTATAAATTACCCAGTCTCAGGTATTTCTTAATAGCAGCATAAGAATGGACTAACACAGACACTTAAGTTGATTCCACATCTTGTCTACTGTGAATAACACTGCAATAAACATAGGATTGCTGATATCTCTTTGACATACTAATTTAATTTCTTTTGACTGTATGCCCAGAAATGGAACTGCTGGATCTGATGGTAATTCTATTTTTAATGTTTTGAGGAACTGCCATAATAAATATAAAACAATAAAACTACTACAAGAAAACGTAGGGAAAAATCTCCCTGACATTGGTCTTAACAACGATTTTTTTAATACAACCCCAAAAGCAAAAATAGAATAATAAGATTGTATCAAACTAAACAGTTCCTGCACAGAAAACAAAACTATCAACAGTATGAAGAGACAACCTACAGAATGGGAAAAGATGTTTGCAAACTATAGATCTGATAAGGAGTTAATAGTCAAAATACGTAAGGAATGCAATCAATTCAATATTAAGAAGCAACCCAATTTAAAGATGTACAAAAAGCCTAATACATATTTCTCAAAAGAAGACATATAGGCTGGACATCGTGGCTCATGCCTGTAATCCCAGCACTTTGGGAGGCCAAGGTAGGTGGCTCACTTGAGATCAGGAGTTTGAGACCAGCCTGGCCAACATATAGTGAAACCCCATCTCTACTAAAAAATACAAAAATTAGCTGGACATGGTGGCACGCACTACTTGGGTGGCATCCCAAGTAGTTCCAGCTACTTGGGAAGTTGAGGTAGGAGAATCACTTGAACCCAGGATGTGGAGGTTGCAGTGAGCCAAGATCACACCACTGCACTCCAGCCCGGGCAACAGAGCAAGACTCTGTCTCTCAAAAACAAACAAACAAAAAAGACACATAAATAGTCAACAAGTATATGAAAAAATTCTCAACATTTTTAATCATCAGGGAAATGCAAATTAAAGCCACAATGAGATATCACCTCACACCTATTAGAACAACTATAATGAAAAACGCAAAAGATAACAAATGGTGAGAAACTGGAGAAAGGAAACCCTTGTATAATGTTGGTGCAATTGAAAATATGTGTACAGTCACTATAGAACAAATACATTTTCTAATGGCTGACCTTGGTAACAGTTAGCATGTTAATATGCCCTAATTCCATTCTCCTCACTCTAGGTCCTTGGTAGCCCAGTCAACAAACAGCCTCACGACTATAATAGCTGTGAAATCCAGCTGCCTAACAACCCCTAGAGAGGGCAAAATAAGTTTGAGGATCCCCAAAAGCACCATTCCTAGAGAATAACCACTATTTGATGATGTATCTGCCAGCTTCCTGAAAAGATGCACTGTCAAGGTATATATCTATTTGACCTGACTTAGAGCTTTCTTTGTCCAGAATATCCCTCACCCTAGGGCATTTGTCAAAAAATGATCAGTGGTAACTGCTTAACATAGTAGACATGTGATGAGCATTACCAGGTTGGGGCTGACCACCAAAATCTCAAAAAGAAAAACTGGGAAATTAGATGTCCATAAGGAGTGGCTCTATAAAGCTCTAACATGTATCAGGGAATCTAATAGACAAAACACATATGTAGGGCTGTGCACAGGTTTAGGAAAGACATGAATATTCCCAGATCTCTCACCTCTAACTGACCTTGAGGTTCTGAGCAAGCAGGAAATGAAGGCTAAGGCAGAGTTACAAACTTCTTACCTCAGCATTGAAAGCATGCCTCAAGACACACAGAGACACACAGGGAGCCCCTCTACAAGGGTGGGAGACATCAATTCAATACATTTAAGGAAATCTCTGTCTAGTCATTAGCTGATCACTAAGCTAACTAAGCAGACTTCAGTAGTTACAAACAACAAAATATATAAACTTTACAAAACTAGTCCAAGAAATGCACTAATCAAACAAATAACAAAAACAGCAAAATAACAAACCCTGGGAAAGAAGAGTAATCCAATTTTCAGAATTTCACATCATATTATTTAAAATTTAAACAAAAAATTATCAGACACGTGCAGAAACAAGAAAATAGCCAATACACAAAACAAAAATAGATCAGTTAATAAAAACTCTCCCTGAAGAAGCCAAGATGCTGGACTTACTAGACAAAGATTCTAAATCAGCTATTATAAAACTATTCAAATAACTAAAGGGAATCATATCTAAAGAATTAAAGTGTAATAATATCTCACTGTGAAAGAAAATCAATAGCATGATATAAATTTCCCGAAGTAACCAAATAGAAATTCTGGAGTTGAAAACCACAATAACTGAAATGCAAAGATGGAATCAAAGGAATATTTTAAAAGACAAAAAAATTAGTGACATTAAAGACAAATAAGTTGAAATTACCTAGTCAGAGAAACATAAAGAAAAAGGAATGAAGAAAATTAACAGAGCCTCAGAAATTGGTACAACACCATCCAAGTGTACCAACATATACATAATGGGCATTCCAGAAGGAGAAAAGAGGAAGAGAAGAAAAAACTTTTTTAATAAATAGTGAATGAAAAGTTCCAAAATTTTGTTAAAGCATTAATCTTCACATCAAGAAGTTCCATAAATTCAAAAATAAACTCATAGAAATCCACACATACATGTATCATAGTCAAATTGTCATAGAAATTGTTTTCTAGAAATTGCAACATTCGTAATTTGAGATGGGCTTTTGAGTTTAAAATTTATATTCAGGTGTAAGATTTTTCCTTTGGCTGAAAAAACCTCACCAATTTTCTCAGCTATAAGAGGAAAGGCTTTGAGATAGAATCATCAGAGCAAGATGGAGGAAGAACCCTATCCATCCACAGGAACATCAAATTGAATGACTATCCATGCAAGAATACACCTTCACAAGAACTAAAGGAATCAGGTGAGAGGTCACGGTACCTGGTTTTAGCATAATAACTAGAAAATATTTATTGAAGAGAGCAGAAAGTACAGTCTCACACCCCTCCCCCAAACCCAAATGGCACAGTGTGTAGAAAAATCTTTCTTCTTGAAGGAGAGGAAAGTATCAGGGGGTGGGGGCTGTATTGGAACTTAGTACCAGCTTTGCTACAGTAAAACACAGCACCAGGTTAGAACTCTGTGGTCCTTGATTCTAGGCCAGTGCTCACATAGGGAGCATTGAGACTCACCCCAGCCCCAAGGGAATCAGCTGCCCCAGCAAGAGGAACCTGAGTCCTATACCCCTTCACCACCAGCTGACTAAAGTGACTTCAGGTCTCAAATTTAAAAAATAATAATAATTTTACAGGTTAGGGGAAAGTAAGATGACATATTCAAAGTGCTGAAGGAAAAGAATTGACAACCTAAAATAGTGTATTCAACAAAGCTATCCTTCTAACATGAAGGGAAGATAACGACTTTCCTAGACAAACAAAAGGTGAGAAAACTTACCACATTCAAACCTGTTTTATAAGAAATACTAAAGGAAGTTACTCAATCTGATGGCAAAGGATTCTAATGTTTAACAACAAAACATCAGAAATTTTTTATAAAAATCTCTGCTAATAGAAACCATACAAATTCAGAATACTCTAATATGGTAACTGTGGTATATAAAGGACTCATATATTTAGTTTGAAGATAGACAAAACTATTAAAAATAATAACTAGAAAAATTTATTATGCATTAGGCAGTACAAAAATATAGAAATTGAGATATCTAAAAGTCAAAATGTGAGGAGTAAAGTATAAAGTTTTTTTTAGTTTTGTTTCTCTTTTCTTTGTGACCAATGTTAACTTGTCATCAGGTTAAAATAATTAGTTACATAAGATGTTTTCTGTAAGCCTCATGGTAACCACAAAGTGAAAACCTATAATAGATATACTAAAAACAAAAAGCAATGAATTAAAACATACCATCAGAGAAAAACAACCACAAAAGAAGACAGAAAGTAAGAAACAGAAGATTTACAAAACAACGGTAAAATTAGCAACAAAATATCAATAGTAAGACCTTAATTATGCATAATAGCCATGAATGTTAAAGGACAGAATTCTCCAAATTAAAGACATAGAGTGGCTGAATGAAAAAAATAAGATCCCAGTATATGTGCCCTATAGAAAACCTACTTCACCTATAAAGACATGCATAAGCTGAAAAAAAGGGTTGGAAAAAGATCTTCCAACCAAAGGGAAACCAAAAAAGAGCAGGAGTAGCTACATTTATATGAGATAAAATACACTTTAAGTTAAAAATTATTTTAAAAATATAAATCAAGCCATTATATTATGATAAAGGGCTCAATACAACAGAAGGATGTAACAATTATAAATACATTTACACACAACACTGGAGCACCTAAACATATAAAGCAAATATTAACAGACTAAAAGAGATTGAGTGTGATACAGTAATAGGAGGGGAATTCAACACTACACTTTCAGATCATCCAGACAAAAAAATCAACAAAGAAACACTGGAAATTTTTCTGACAGAGCAGAAGCATTGCCATCTTGGACAAGCACTGCCACTTTAAAGTTCACCTTAATAAAAAACCGCCTAAATCTTCCCAAAGGGCATCAGCCTAATGGCTAATGTCAGCATGACCATAAACCACAGATAACATCTCCGACCAGAAACATTCTAACCCTAAGATAAAATCCTCCCCAACCAGAGACATGCCAGCCCCAAGAAAACCTCCCTTCCCGCCAGAGAGGTGTCAGCCCCAAGATAACCTCCCCTCTGACCAGGGACATTCCAACCCTGCAATAAACTTTTCCTCCACACAGAAACTTCCTACCCTGTGATAAGCTCTCTCACCCTGAACCCTTAAATACTCTTAGTCTGTAAGACAGAGTGTTCCTGTCCGAAATCGTCCAGAAACCGCTCTCCAGTTTATTCTCCAAAATAAACCTGTCTTTGACTGTTGAGCCATTTTTCATGTTTCTTTCCTTTTTCTTTAACTCTTACATTTTCCAAGACAACTGACTAGACGCAACCAGGAACTGCTGCTCCCATAGATAGAGCTCACAGTTTCGACTATACCAACATAATTTGAACCAATCTCTGGACAGAAAACACCAAATGTGGATGGAAAAAAGACTCACATGCTGAGGCTGAATAGGGAGGAAGCTGGGAACCCAAGTTGGAGCACCTGAGCACCCCAGCTGTTTCCCAGCACCAAATGGTGCCTGAGGAAGGGGTGAGTTAAGAGACTGGGAGACTGCTCAATCTTACTGTAAACCTCTGAGATCCTAGTTGCAGGGGATCTCACTCCCACATGGATGTGTGAGCTGGCAGGGGAGATCTCCCTGAAGATTAGATGGAGACAGAGCTGCAGCAGGTGCAAAGCTGAGGACCCTTGAGTGCAGGTCAGTCCCAGCAAAGCTCAGCCATAAGCATCCACTCCCAGGGCTACCTGTCTCCCTCTGAGAGGCTCTGAACCCACCAAGGAGAAAACAGGTTGTGCTTCTCTGTGGGACTGGGGCACATCTGACCCGCAGACCCACCTGCCTGCCAGCCCCTCCCAGGAACCTTCCCTAACTGTCCCGTAAGAGAATGTACATAATGCAGCCTCCACTGCCCAGCCTGGGTGTTTTGCTCCACCTGAGTGCATTCTGGCATCCTGGGAGCCCTTCAGATCCCACACTGCACCCAGAACCCATCCCTGAGTGCCTGGAGGAGGGAGTTGCAAGCAGACCCTAGAGCCCTCAGGCTGTAGCCTATGGCTCAGGAGGGTTGAGCTGAGATTTGTGCTTGGTACTTGAACAGGACAGGAGCCCACACTCTCAGAAAACTGAGAGTCCTGAGTGGTAGAGGCTCACAAGCTGGTGTGAGACCTAGCCATGCCTCCCTGCACAAGGTTGATTCATAAAGGGTGTTGCCTGTTTCCCCATCAGACCTCTCCCTAAGGGAGCCCTGTGGCCCAAAAGATCTAACCACCACCACCACAACAAAATTGCAGGCACAGTGCCAGTGGTTGGCAGTGGTTCTCCCAAGGCTCATGGGCAAGCCTGGTGAGAGAGTTACATCTCTTCTCCTCACATGGCAGAACACAGTTGCAAATGTGAAGACGCACAAAGGAAATGTGTGGTTAAGAGCCTATCTACTGCTCATTGCTCTCAAGCACCATCTACCGTATGGCAACCCAAACTACAACACCAAAAATCACTTTACTAATTCTCCCCACTGTGAAACCAAGAACAAAAATTTTACAACAAAGACCCTATACAGAGCCTTTGTCCTCTGAAACTTCCAGAAGCAAAGCCAATGGACTATGCTCAATTTACAACACAATGAAAAGAATACTAGTCCTCCCAGATGAGAACAAATCAGGACAAGGACCCTGGTAATTCAAAAAGCCAGAATGTCGCCTTGCCTCCAAATTAGCCCACTACTTCCCTAGTAATGGTTCATAACCAGTCTGGATTGTCTGAAATGACAGACATGGAATTCAGAATCCTGACGTCAAAGAAGCTCATTGAGATCAAGGAGAAAGTTGAAAATCAATCCAAGAAAGCCAAGCAATCCACTAAAACGAAGAGCTGAACAACAAAATTCCCTTTTTAAGAAGAACCAAACTGAACTTCCTGAGCTGAAAAGCTCACTACAAGAATTTCATAATACAATCAGAAGTATTAACAGCAGAATAGACCAAGTTGAGGAAAGAATCTCAGAGTTTGAAGACTGGTTCTATGAATCAACTCAGTCAGACAAAAATAAAGAAAACAATTAAGAAAAATGAACAAAACATCCCAGAAATATGGGATTATGTAAGGAGGCAAAATTAACAATTCATTGGCATTCCTGAGAGAGGAGAATAAGCAACTTGTAAAATATATTTGAAGATATAGTCCACAAATATTTTCCTACTCTTGCTAGAGAGGTCAACATGCAAATCCAAGAAATACAGAGAACTTCAGCCAGATACTATATAAGATAATCATTCCTATGGCAATTAATCATCAGATTCATCAAAGCGATTGCAAAAGAAAAATCCTTAGAGGCAGCTAGAGAGAAGGTGCCAGTCACCTGGAGAAGGAATTCCATCAGTCTAGCAGCAGACCTCTCAGCAGAAACATTACAAGACAGAAAAGATTGGGGGCCAATTTTCTTTATTTTTCTTCATCTTTTATTTTAAGTTCAGGGATACATGTGCAGGATGTGCTGGTCTGTTACATAGCTAAATGTGTGCCATGGTGGTTTACTGCACAGATCATCCCATCACCCAGGTATTAAGCCCAGAATCCAGTGGCTATTCTTCCTGACATTCTCCCTCCCACCACACCTCCCACAGGTGCCCAGTGTGTGTTGATCCCCCCATGTATCCATGTATTCTCATCCATCAGCTCTCACTTAGAAGTAAGAATATGCGGTATTTAGTTTTCTGTTCCTGCATTAGTTTTCTGAGGATAATAGTTTCCAACTCCAACCATATTCCTACAAAAGGACATGATCTGGTTCTTTTTTATGACTGCATAGTATTCCATGGAATATATGTACCACATTTTCTTCATCCAATTTGTCATTGATGGGTATTTAGGTTAATTCCATGACTTTCCTATTGTAAATAGTGCTGTAATGACATAAAACACCATAAAAAAGTGGACAAAGGACATTAACAGACACTTCTCAAAGGAATATATACATGTGGCCAACAAACATGAAAAAAAATTCAGTATCTCTGATCGTTAGAGAAATACAAATCAAAATCAAAATGAGATACCATCTCAAGTCTGTCAGAATGGCTATTATTAAAACATCAAAGAATAACAGATGCTGGCGAGGTTGTGGAGGAAAAGGAACACTTTTCCACTGTTGGTGGGAGTGTAAATTAGTTCAGCCACTGTGGAAGACAGTGTGGTGATTCTTCAAAGACCTAGAGGCAGAAATATCATTTGACCCAGCAATCCCAAATATATTACTGGGTATATGCCAAAGGAATATAAATCATTCTATTATGAAGATACATGCATGCATATGTTTGTTGCAGCACTATTTACTATCAATATAGTAAAAAAGGCCATACTGCCCAAAGTAATTTACAGATTCAATGCTATACCTATCAAACTAACACCACCATTCTTCCTAGAATTAGGAAAAACTATTCTAAAACTTACATGGAAGCAAAAAAGAGCCCAAATAACCAAAGCAATACTAAGCAAAAAGAACAAAGCCAGAAGCATCACAGTAGCCAACTTCAAACTATACTATATAGCCACAATAACCAAAACAGTTTGGTACTGGTACAAAAACAGACACACAATCCAATAAAATAGAATAGAAAACTCATAAATAAAGCCCCACACCTACAGCCATCTGATATTTGACAAGACCAACAAAAACAAGCAATGAGGAAAGGGCTCCCAATTCAATAAATGATGCTAGAATAACTGCCTAACCTTATGCAGAATATTGAAGCTGAACCCATATCTATCACCTTATATGAGTATCAACTCAAAATGGATTAAAGATTTAAATGTAAGACCTCAAACTATAAAAATCCTAGAAGACAACCTAGGAAATATTTTTCTTGGCATAGGCCTTGGCAAATAATTTTTGGCTAAGTCCCCAAAAGCAAATGCAACAAAAACAAAAATAGACAAGTAGGATTTAATTAAACTAAAGAACTTCTGCACAGTAAAAGAGACTGTCAACAGAGCAAACAGACAATCTATAGAATCAGAGAAAGTATTCATGAACTATGTCTCCAACAAAGGCCTAATATCCAGAACCTATAGGGAAATTAAACAAATCAACAAGAAAAAATCTCCATTGAAAATGGGCAACATACATGAACAGACACTTATCAAAAAAAGACATATGCTGCCAATAAGCATATGAAAAAATGATCAGCATCACTAATCATTAGAGTAATGCAAGTCAAAAGCACAGTGAGATACCATCTCACACCAGTCAGAATGGCTATTATTAAAAAGTCAAAAAACTACAGATGCTGGTAAGGCTGTGGAGAAAAGAGAACTTTTTGTTTTTGAGACAGGGTCTCACTCTGTCACCCAAGCTGGAGTGCAGTGGCACGATCTCAGCTCACTGCAACCTCTACCCCCAGGGCTCAACCTATTTTCCTGCCTGAGCCTCCCAGGTAGCTAGGATTACAGGTACATGCTACTACACCTGGCTGATTTTTTTCTATTTTCAGTAGAGATGGGGCTTCACCATGTTGGCCAGGCTGGTCTCAAACTCCTGACCTCAAATGATCCACCCACCTCAGCCTCCCAAAGTGTTGGGATTAGTGGCGTGAGCCACTAATGTTCCCAGCCTATAAAAGGGAACATTTAAATAATGTTGGTAGGAATGTAAATTAGCTCAGCCACTATGGAAAGCAGTTTGGAGATGTCTCAAAGAAATTAAAACAGAACTACCATTCAGCCCAGCAGTCCCATTACTGGGTATATACTGAAAAGAATATAAGTCATTCTACCAAAAAAACACATGCACTCAAATATTCATTACTGTACTATTCACAATAGCAAGATATGGAATCAATCTCGTTGCCCAACTATGGCAGATTGGAGAAAGGAAATATGGGACATATATACCATGCAATACTATGTACCCATTAGAAAGAATGAGATCGTGTCCTTTGCAGCAACATGGATGGAGCTGGAGGGCATAATCCTAAAAAATTAATACAGGAACAGAAAACTGAATACTGCATGTTCTCATTTATAAGTGGGAGCTAAGTATTGAGCACATGTGGATATAAATATGAGAACAATAGGCACTGTGGCCTACTAGAGGTGGAAGGTGGTGGTGGGTTTAAAAACTACCTATGTAGTACTATGCTTACTACCAAAGTGATGGGATCCATACTCCAAACCTGAGTATTGTGTAACATTCCCATGTAACAATTCTGCACATGTAACCCCCCTACACCTTTATCTGAAAGAAAAGTTGAAATAAAAAAATGAAAATATACACTTAATTTAAACTGCATTCTAGACAAAATGAACCTAACAGACATTTATAATATGTGTCACCCAACAGCTAGAGAATATACATTCTTCACCATAGCACATGGAAGATTCTCCAGGATAGACCATATGTTAGGCAACAAAACAAGTTTTAACAATTTTTTAACTGAAATCATATGAAGTATCTTTTATGATTACAATGGAATAAAACTATGAATCAATAACAGAAGGAACTTTGGAAACTGTTCAAATACATGAAAATTAAACAACATGTTCATGAAAAAAACAGTGCATCAAAGAAAAGAAAGTTTTTTAATTTAAAAATTCCTTGAGACAAATGAAAAATGAAAATACAACATACCAAAGCCTATATAATATAGGAAAAATGGCCCTAAAATAAAGTTTATAGCAATAAACACCTACATGAAAAAAAACTAGAAAGAACTCAAATAAACAACCTAACATTACTCCTCAAAGAACTGAAAAAAAAAAAAGAACAATCCCAAAATAAGTAGAAGGAACAAACTAATAAAATCAGAGCAGAAATAAACAAAAAAGAGATTAAAAAATATAAAAGATGAACAAAACAAAAAACTGTATTTTGAAAAGATAAACAAACTTGACAAACCTTTAGATAGACTAAAAATAAAAGTGAGGAAATTCAAATAACTAAAACAAGAGAAGAAAAGGGTAATATTGCAGCTGATGCCACAGAAATACAAAGGATCATAAGAGGCTACTACAAACAACTATATGCCAAAAAATTGGAAAACCTAAAGGAAATGGATAAATTCTTGGACACATGCAAGTTACCAAGATTGCATCATGAAGAAATAGAAAATCTCAACACACCAATAATGAGAAACAAAATCAAAAGCAATAATTAGAAGCTTTCCATCAAAGAAAAGCCCAGGAACCTTGATGGGTTCACTGCTGACTGCTACCAAAATTTAAAGAAGAACTAATGACAGTTCTATTCAAACTATCCCAAAAACTTGAAGAGGAAGGAATACTTCCAGCGCATTCTACAAGGCCAGCATTACTCTGATTAAAAAAAAAAAAAAAAAAAAAGACATGGACTCAACAGAAAATAAAACTACAGGTCAGTATCACTGATGAAAATTTATGCAGAATTTTTCAACAAAAGACTAACAAACCAAATTTAACAACACATTAAAAAGATCATTTACCATGATCGAGTGGGATTCATATCAGGGAAGTACAGATGGTTCAACATCCACAAACAAATAAATGTGACACATCACATTAACAGAATAAAGGACAAAAAACATACTGATTTCCACAGTGTTTACGCTAATTTATATACCCACAAACAGTGTATGAGTTCCCTTTTCTCCATATCCTTGAAAGGTTTTATTTTTGTCATTTTTATAATAGCCATTCTGACATGGATAAAGTGATATCTCACTATGGTTTTCATTTGAATTTCTCTGATGATTAGTGATGTTGAACATTTTTTCATATACTTTTTGGCCATTTGTATGTCTTCTTTTGAGAAATATCTATTCACATCTTTAGCCCATTTTTAAAATAAGATTTGTATTAGTCTGGTTCCACATTGCTAATAAAGAAATACCTGAAACTGGGTAATTTGCAAAGAAAAGAGGTTTAATTGGCTCATGGTTCTGCAATGAATACTATCCAGTTTTATTCGTACACTTTCATGCTGCTGATAAAGACAGATCTGTAACTGGGCAACTTACAAAAGAAAGAGGTTTAATGGACTTACAGTTCCACGTGACTGGGGAGGCCTTACAATCATGTCAGAAGGTGAAAGCCACGTCTCACATGGTGGCAGCCAAGAGAAGAGAATGAGGAAGAAGTGAAAGCAAAAACCCCTTATAAAACCATCAAAGCTCATGAGACTTATTCACTAGCAGCATTATGGGGGAAATCGCCCTCATGATTCATTATCTCCCACCGGGTCCCTGCCACAACATGTGGAAATTATAGGAGTACAATTCAAGAAGAGATTTGGGTGGGAACATAGCCAAACCATATTACCAGCCATAAAACAGAAATGGTGCCCTGTCATTTGCAACAACATGGATGAACCTAGAGGAATATTATGTTAAGAAAAACAAGCCAGGCAAGAAAGACAAACTCCATATGATCTCACTCATATGTGGAATCTAAAAAAGTTGATTTTATGGAAATAGTAGAACAGTGCTTATCAGAGGCTGTGGAGGGGCTGGGGGAGGAGGAACAGCAGGTGGCTTGTTAATGGGTACACAGATACAGTTAGACATGAAGAAGTTTTAGTGTTCTGTTACACAGTAGGGTACTACAGCAAATAACATTGTAGTGTATATTCAAGATAGCTAGACAAGAAGATTTTGAATGTTATTACCATAAAAATGACCAGTTCTTCTAGCGATATATATGGTAATTTCCCTGATTCAATCATTATACTATGTATACATGGACTAAAACACCATATTGTACCCCATGAATGTGTACAATTATGTCAATTAAAATTAAAATCTTAAATAAAAAGGAAGAGAGGCTTACACTACAATAAAGAGTGACACCATTTAATTATGAAGCCTCTGAATTCTTAAATATATACCAGAAATCAAAGTTTCCATTCCTTTTTATAAAAATGTAAGCAAAAGACCACAATTCAATTAAATGATAAAAAGACCAATTAATTTTCAAAATAAACTATGAAGTTACATGTAAAAATCATGAAAGTGTTTCTACTGCAAGGATATGGAAACATTCTATTACTTCATATACTATATGCCCTTAAAAAGTTGAAAGTCAATTTTATTTTTCCAAGAGTATTAATCTTTTTTAAAAAGTTTAAACATTTTAAAACAGAAATAATTGATTTAAAAATCAGAATGAATAAAAAAAGATTCCAACATAAAGAAATAAATTAGAAGTAAACATGGATTGGGTAGAAGAAACAAACAGCAGCTCAAAATATTTAAATTCAAATGTGTTAATAATTATAATAATTTTAAATTAAAACATTCAAACATGTTCTATGAATAAAAAAAGACAGTCACACTGGATTTGCAAACAAAAAAATCTAACTATAGGTGATTTACAAGCTATGTCAGTAAATTATAAAAATCCAGAAAGACAGAAAACAAGTAGATGAAAAGAGATACACCACGCATACACTAACAAAAATCACCATAGTATGTCAATGTAAGACACAATAGGATTTAAGGCAAATGACCTTACCAGAGATTCAGATGGTTCCTTTCATGAAATGAAAAAGTTGAGTTTGCCAGAAATATGGAATTTTTATACATATGCACCAATAACATAAGCAGCATTTAAAAAGAAGACAAAACTACAAGAAGAAATAGATAAATCCAAAATAATAGGAGGAGAATTCAACATGCCTCTCTTAGTAAATGTCAGAACTAACAAATAATTAAAGGAAATCAAAAAATAAATACTACTTTAAATAGCACAATTTAATGAATGTTTCTACAGTCCTAACGTGATACACATCCATAAACCAAATTCTGCTTAATTTATTCAAAGTTAACTTTAATTTAAAATAATTTAATAATATTCATCATTATATTTACTGCTGAGTCTTTTTCTTCTAACAGTTCTAAGTGTCAGGCAAAATATTTTCATCTAATTCTACATCCATACTCTAGGATACAATAAGAAAATCTTTTTAAGAACTAAATGTGGTGCTGGAGCCAAGATGGCCGAACAGGAACAACTCCAGTCTACAGCTCCCAGTGTGAGCGACGCAGAAGACGGATGATTTCTGCATTTCCAACTGAGGTACTGGGTTCATCTCACTGCGGAGTGTCAGACAGTGGGTGCAGGACAGTGGGTGCGGGGAACTGAGCCTAAGCCAAAGCAGGGTGAGGCATCACCTCACCCGGGAAGTGCAAAGGGTCAGGGAATTCCTTTTCCTAGTCAAAGAAAGGGTGACAGGTGGCACCTGGAAAATTGGGTCACTCCCACCCTAATACTGCGCTCTTCCAACGGTCTTAGCAAACAGCACACCAGGAGATTATATGCCGCGCATGGCTCGGAGGGTCCTGCGCCCATGGAGCCTTGCTCATTGCCAACACAGCAGTCTGAGATCAAACTGCAAGGCGGCAGTCAGGCTGGGGGAGGGGTGCCCGCCATTGCCAAGGCTTGAGTAGGTAAACAAAGTGGCTGGGAAGCTCAAACTGGGTGGAGCCCACCACAGCTCAAGGAGGTCTCCCTGCCTCTGTAGACTCCACCTCTGGGGGCAGGGCATTGCCAAACAAAAGGCAGCAGAAACCTCTGCAGACTTAAATGTCCCTGTCTGACAGCTTTGAAGAGAGTAGTGGTTCTCCCAGCATGCAACTGGAGATCTGAGAATGGACAGACTGCCTCCTCAAGTGGGTCCCTGACCCCTGAGTAGCCTAACTGGGAGGCACCCCCCAGTAGGGGCAGACTGACCCCTCACATGACCTAGTACTCCTCTGAGACAAAACTTCCAGAGAAACGATCAGGAAGCAACATTTGCTGTTCACCAATACCTGCTGTTCTGCAGCCTCCGCTGCTGATACCCAGGCAAACAGGGTCTGGAGTGGACCTCCAGCAAACTCCAACAGACCTGCAGCTGAGGGTCCTGACTGTTAGAAGGAAAACTAACAAATGGAAAGGACATCCACACCAAAACCCCATCTGTTCGTCACCATCATCAAAGACCAAAGGTAGATAAAAGCACGAAGATGGGGAAAAAACAGAACAGAAAAACTGGAAACTCTAAAAGTCAGACTGCCACTCCTCCTCCAAAGGAACGCAGCTCCTCACCAGCAACGGAACAAAGCTGGTGGAGAATGACTTTGACGAGTTGAGAGAAGAAGACTTCAGACGATCAAACTACTCCAAGCTAAAGGAGGAAGTTCAAACCCATTGCAAAGAAGTTAAAAACCTTGAAAAAAAATTAGACGAATGGCTAACTAGAATAACCAATGCAGAGAAGTCCTTAAAGGACCTGATGGAGCTGAAAACCAAGGCACGAGAACTACGTGACGAATGCACAAGCCTCAGTAGCCGATTCGATCAACTAGAAGAAAGGGTATCAGTGATGGAATATCAAATGAATGAAATGAAGTGAGAAGAGAAGTTTAGAGAAAAAACAATAAAAAGAAACGAACAAAGCCTCGGAGAAATATGGGACTATGTGAAAAGACCAAATCTACATCTGATTGGTGTATCTGAAAGTGACAGGGAGAATAGAACCAAGTTGGAAAACACTCTTCAGGATATTATCCAGGAGAACTTCCCCAATCTAGCAAGGCAGGCCAACATTCACATTCAGGAAATACAGAGAACGCCACAAAGATGCTCTTTGAGAACAGCAACTCCAAGACACATAATTGTCAGATTCACCAACGTTCAAATGAAGGAAAAATGTTAAGGGCAGCCAGAGAGAAAGGTCAGGTTACCTACAAAGGGAAGCCCATCAGACTAACAGCGGATCTCTCGGCAGAAACTCTACAAGCCAGAAGAGAGTGGGGGCCAATATTCAACATTCTTAAAGGAAAGAATTTTCCACCCAGAATTTCATATCCAGCCAAACTAAGCTTCATAAGTGAAGGAGAAATAAAATCCTTTATGGACAAGCAAATGCTGAGAGATTTTGTCACCATCAGGCCTGCCCTAAAAGAGCTCCTGAAGGAAGCACTAAACATGGAAAGGAACAACCAGTACCAGCCACTGCAAAAACAGGCCAAATTGTAAAGACCATAGAGGCTAGGAAGAAACTGCATCAACTAACGAGCAAAATAACCAGCTAACATCATAATGACAGGATCAAATTCACACATAACAATATTAACCTTAAATGTAAATAGGCTAAATGCACTAATTAAAAGACACAGACTGGCAAATTGGATAAAGAGTCAAGACCCATCAGTGTGCTGTATTCAGGAAACCCATCTCATGTGCAGAGACACACATAGGCTCAAAATAAAGGGATGGAGGAAGATCTACCAAGCAAATGCAAAACAAAAAAAGGACTTTAAACCAACAAAGATCAAAAGAGACAAAGAAAGCCATTACATAATGGTAAAGGGATCAATTTAACAAGAAGAGCTGACTATCCTAAATATATATGCACCCAATACAGGAGCACCCAGATTCATAAAGCGAGTCCTTAGAGACCTAGAAAGAGACTTAGACTCCCACAAAATAATAATGGGAGACTTTAACACCCCACTGTCAACATTAGACAGATCAACAAGACAGAAAGTTAACAAGGATATCCAGGAATTGAACTCAGCTCTGCACCAAGTGGACCTAATAGACATCTACAGAACTCTCCACCCCAAATCAACAGAATATACATTATTCTCAGCACCACACCACACTTATTCCAAAATTGACCACATAGTTGCAAGTAAAGCACTCCTCAGCAAATGTAAAAGAACAGAAATTGGTCGGGTGCGGTGGTTCACGCTTGTAACCCAGCACTTTGGGAGGCCGAGGCAGGCGGATCATGAGGTCAGGAGATCGAGACCATGGTGAAACCCCATCTCTACTAAAAATAACAAAAATTAGCCAGCAGTGCTTGTGGGCACTTGTAGTCCCAGCTACTCGGAGAGGCTGAGGCAGGAGAATAGCGTGAAGCCAGGAGGCAGAGCTTGTAGTGAGCTGAGATCGCGCCACTGCACTCCAGCCTGGGCAACAAAGCTAGACTCCATCTCAAAAAAAAAAAAAAAACAGAACAGAAATTATAACAAACTGTCTCTCAGACCACAGTGCAGTCAAACTAGAACTCAGGATTAAGAAACTCACTCAAAACCGCTCTACTACATGGAAACTGAACAACCTGCTCCTGCATGACTACTGGGTACATAACGAAATGAAGGCAGAAATAAAGATGTTCTTTGAAACCAACGAGAACAAAGACACAACATACCAGAATCTCTGGGACACATTCAAAGCAGTGTGTAGAGGGAAATTTATAGCACTAAATGCCCACAAGAGAAAGCAGGAAAGATCTAAAATGGACACCCTAACATCACAATTAAAAGAACTAGAGAAGCAACAGCAAACACATTGAAAAGCTAGCAGAAGGCAAGAAATAACTAAGATCAGAGCAGAACTGAAGGAAATAGAGACCCAAAAAACCCTTCAAAAAAATCAATGAATCCAAGAGGTGGTTTTTTGAAAAGATCAACAAAATTGATAGACCGCTAGAGCAAGACTAATGAAGAAGAAAAGAGAGAAGAATGAAATAGAAGCAATAAAGAATGATAAAGAGGACATCACCACTGATCCCACAGAAATACAAACTACCATCAGAGAATACTATACACATCTCTATGCAAATAAACTAAAAAATTTAGAAGAAATGGATAAATTCTTCAAAACAAACATCCTCCCAAAAGTAAACCAGGAAGAAGTTGAATCTCTGAATAGACCAATAACAGGCTCTGAAATAGAGGCAGTAATTAATAGCTTACCAACCAAAAAAAGTCCAGGACCAGATGGATTCACAGCCGAATTCTACCAGAGGTACAAGGGAGAAGCTGGTACTATTCCTTCTGAAACTATTCCAATCAATAGAAAAAGAGGGAATCCACCCTAACTCATTTTATGAGGCCAGCATCATCCTGATACCAAAGCCTGACAGAGACACAACAAAAAAGAGAATTTTAGACCAATATCCTTGATGAACATCGATGCAAAAATCCTCAATAAAATACTGCCAAACTGAATCCAGCAGCACATCAGAAAACGTATCCACCATGATCAAGTTGGCTTCATCCCTGGGATACAAGGCTGGCTCAACATACACAAATCAATAAATGTAATCCAGCATATAAACAGAACCAAAGACAAAAACCACATGATTATCTCAATAGATGCAGAAGAGGCCTTTGACAAAATTCAACAACCTTCATGCTAAAAACTCTCAATAAATTAGGTATCGATGGGACGTATCTCAAAATAATAAGAGCTATTTATGACAAACCCACAGCCAATATCATACTGAATGGGCAAAAACTGGAAGCATTCCCTTTGAATACTGGCACAAGACAGGGATGTCCTCTCTCACCACTCCTATTCAACTTAGTTTTGGAAGTTCTGGCCAGGGCAATCAGGCAGGAGAAGGATATAAAGGGTATTGAATTAGGAAAAGAGGAAGTCAAATTGTCCCTCTTTGCAGATGACATGATTGTATATCTAGAAAACCCCATCGTCTCAGCCCAAAATCTCCTTAAGCTGAGAGGCAACTTCAGCAAAGTCTCAGGATACAAAATCAATGTGCAAAAATCACAAGCATTCTTATACACCAATAACAGACAAACAGAGAGCCAAATCATGAGTGAATTCCCATTCACAATTGCTTCAAAGAGAATAAAATACCTAGGAATACAACTTACAAGGGATGTGAAGGACCTCTTCAAGGAGAACTACAAACCACTGCTCGATGAAATAAAAGAGGATACAAATAAATGGAAGAACATTCCATGCTCATGGGTAGGAAGAATCAATATCGTGAAAATGGCCATACTGCCCAAGGTAATTTAGAGATTCAATGCCATCCCCATCAATCTACCAATGACTTTCTTCCCAGAATTGGAAAAGACTACTTTAAATTTCATATGGAACCAAAAAAGAGCCCACATCACCAAGTCAATTCTAAGCCAAAAGAACAAAGCTGGAGGCACCACGCTACCTGACTTCAAACTATACTACAAGGCTACAGTAACCAAAACAGCATGGTACTGGTACCAAAACAGAGATATAGACCAATGGAACAGAATAGAGCCCTCAGAAATAATGCCGCATATCTACAACTATCTGATCTTTGACAAACCCGACAAAAACAAGAAATGAGGAAAGGATTCCCTAGTTAATAAATGGTGCTGGGAAAACTGGCTAGGCATATGGAGAGAGCTGAAACTGGATCCCTTCCTTACACCTTATACAAAAATTAATTCAAGATGGATTAAAGACTTAAACTTTAGACCTAAAACCATAAAAACCCTAGAAGAAAACCTAGGCAATACCATTCAGGACATAGGCATGGGCAAGGACTTCATGTCTAAAACACCAAAAGCAATGGCAACAAAAGCCAAAATTGACAAATAGGATCTAATTAAACTAAAGAGCTTCTGCACAGCAAAAGAAACTACCATCAGAGTGAACAGGCAGCCTACAGAATGGGAGAAAATTTTTGCAATCTACTCATCTGACAAAGGGCTAATATCCAGAATCTACAATGAACTCAAACAAATTTACAAGAAAAAAACAAACAACCCCATCAAAAAGTGGGTGAAAGATACGAACAAACACTTCTCAAAAGAAGACATTTATGCAGCCAACAGACACATGAAAAAATGCTCATCATCACTGGCCATCAGAGAAATGCAAATCAAAACCACAATGAGATACCATCTCACACCAGTTAGAATGGCGATCATTAAAAAGTCAGAAAACAACAGGTGCTGGAGAGGATGTGGAGAAATAGGAACGCTTTTACACTGTTGGTGGGACTGTAAACTAGTTCAACCATTGTGGAAGTCTGTGTGGCGATTCTTCAGGGATCTGGAACTAGAAATACCATTTGACCCAGCCATCCCATTACTGGGTATATACGCAAAGGATTATAAAACATGCTGCTATAAAGACACATGCACACGTATGTTTATTGTGGCACTATTCACAATAGCAAAGACTTGGAACCAACCCAAATGTCCAGCAATGATAGACTGGATTAAGAAAATGTGGCACATATACATCATGGAATACTATGCAGCCATAAAAAAGGATGAGTTCATGTCCTTTGTAGGGACATGGATGAAGCTGGAAACCATCATTCTCAGCAAACTATCGCAAGGACAAAAAACCAAACACTGCATGTTCTCACTCATAGGTGGGAATTGAACAGTGAGAACACATGGACACAGGAAGGGGAACATCACACACCGGGGACTGTTGTGGGGTGGGGGTAGGGGGAGGGATAGCATTAGGAAATATACCTAATGTTAAATGAGGAGTTAATGGGTGCAGCACACCAACATGGCACATGTATACATATGTAACAAACCTGCACGTTGTGCACAGGTACCCTAAAACTTAAAGTATAATAAAAAATTAAAAAAAGAACTAAATGAAAACCAGATCTGTGGTGTTAAGTACTATACTTGCAATATATGCTAATGACTCAATAATACTGTCTCACTTCACATGATATAAGCAAATCACACTTTGTGGTAATAAACTATTAGTAGAGACCATCTAGTTGAAGTATAAGCTTTATGCTACTTTTTAGATACACAGAGGTGTCTTTAGAATAAAGTTTAAAATATTTGGTATCATTAGTCCAAGGAAAAAATATGTAATGATATTAAGTAATAGGGCATAAAGAAGAGTAAAAGAAACTTACCAGGCAGATAAAATAGGAAGGACAAAGAAATGGTATACTTAAACATAGAATTATCAATAATAAGACTAAATGTGTTTAGGAGAGCTAATTAAAAGATAAAAATATTAGACTGAATTTGAAAAATATACAACTATGAGCTTCATGCAAGAGATACAGAAAAAAAAAAACACAAAGAAAGAGGAATGTTAAGTTACCAGGATGAAATATAAAATGTATCATGCAAATACCAATCAGAAGAAAGTTGGTAGATTTACATTAATAGCAGATGTGATAGTTTTGTTTGTTTTAGGTTTTGTTTTGTTTTGTTTTTGTGGCAATGAGGGTCTCACTTCATTGCCCAGGCTGGTCTTGAATTCCTGGCTTCAAGAGATCCACTCACCTTTACCTCCCAAAGTGCTGGGATTATGGGGAGACATGATAGTTTTTAAGGCAAACAAACAAAAGCTAAAAAAATGATAAAGTAGGTCCCTTCATTAGGACAAAAGTTTATTTCTTCCAGTAAGATTGTTAATTTTAAATTTATATGTACATTAATAATAAAATGTCATAAGATATAAAGTAAAACCTGACATTATTATAAAAAGGAACAAGGAAATTCACATAGTGGAAAAATTAACACATCTAATTCAGTAATTGTAGAGACACCAGTATAGATCTAGAAGTATATACAAAATAATTACAAAAAAAAGTTATAGATATATTCATGAACCATAAAAAAAGCTGTTTAATATAATTGAAAATAATTTTATAACATTTTAAACTTACTACTTACAATGAAAACTCTCATTTCTGGTAGCTTTAAGATTTTTAGTTTCAGATTGGATTCCTGAAACTAAAACCATGTCCTCAGGCAATTGTGGGGTTGTAAGAGTCTCTGAAGAGAAAAACAGATCTATGATAAAACTTCTGTATATGTCAAGTAATCAGCAATACTTCCTCTCATTTGTGTAAAATTAAGGGAATAGGACTAGGAAGTTACAGCAGTGAGGTATTCGTTAAAATAGACCGTGGATGCGAAGCAGAAAATTCTCATGTGTGGAGGCAATCTTGTTACATGGTAGTCACTGACTATGCAAATACCAATCAAAAGGTATTAAAGCTTTCACTTTAGTTCTCTAGTTATTTTGCAGTATTCACATTTAGGTCAAAGTATAAAATTTCTACAAATTATATGTTCAAATATTCATGATGCAAAGAAAAAAGACCTCTGATGAGTTAACTTAAAATAGTGTGAAGGGCCAAGCGCAGTGGCTCACACCTGTAATCCCAGCACTTTGGGAGGCCAAGGTGGGTGGATCACGAGGTCAGGAGTTCGAGACCAGCCTGACCAACATGGTGAAACCCCGTCTCTACTAAGAATACAAAAATTAGCCGGGCATGGTGACGTGCACCTGTAATCCCAGCTACTC
The DNA here is from genome assembly GCF_029289425.2 of Pan paniscus. NCBI lineage: Eukaryota > Metazoa > Chordata > Mammalia > Primates > Hominidae > Pan > Pan paniscus. The sequence continues at coordinate 45,279,326 of NC_073257.2, read as the reverse complement.
GGGAGGCTGGGGCAGGAGAATCGCTTCAACCCAGAAGGTGGAGGTTGCAGTGAGCCAAGATCATGCCACTGCACTCCAGCCTGGGTGACAGGGCAAGACTCCATCTCAAAAAATAAAAATAAAATAGTGTAAAGATATCTATAATTATTATACTTACCCTCATGTCTTTCCATACTAGAAGTTCTTTGTTTCATTTGTTCTATTTGGACTTTTGTTACTGAATCTTTATTTTCAACCATAAGATTTTCATCTGGAACTTCACTGTCAGCTACATAAAAAGATTCATTTAGTCTACCAAATAGAGAAAGAGCTCTATTGTGAAATCTCCAAATTTCACATTTTAAACATGTACACAGCGGCATTTTCTCTCATTCTCATAAAGTCATGAGTAAATTACCATTGAGATAGATCTCACATGAAAATTGTGAGAAGTTTTAATAGGTGTATGTTGCTGTTTCATTATTTCCAAGCATAATGTTAAGTAGGCAGAAAGCAAATAAACAAAAATAGAAAAAATGCATATCTAGAATGCTACCTTTTAGATAAGAATGAAGGAGAGATGAAGAAAAATATTGAAATAGACAGAAAATTAATTTCATGAAATGTAATACAAGAAAAACAAACCGGAAAACAATATACATGGTTACCTTTACTGGAGAAATACAAAGGGAAGAGATACAGGAGGAATGAAACTGCTCTAAGTATACCTTCTGTATATTTTTCACTTTGGGAAGTAAGTTAATGCACAATTCCAAAACATATATATATATATACACACACACACACACACACACACACACACACACACACACAAAGCTAAATCAATAGAATTAGAAAGGGAAACTATAACTCAAAGAAATAAGTGAACCTACTGAGGAAAGAAAGCATTAATTCAAGTAACTTGTGAATAAAAATTTGACAAATATTCTCAGTCTTGGTCAAGAGAGTGGGGTGCAAATAAAGTCACAAAATATTTTAGTAAATTTGTTTTTCTAGTGCTATGAGCTAAGCAATTCTAAAACAAATTGAGGAGCATTAGGGGATAAAGCAAATGAGTACATGTGTTGTTAATGTTCAGTCAGGTTTACACTGTGGAAAAGAAAACAAATACATACAAAATGAAGGAAGGCAAGAATAAGACCTGAGAGGATAAACTGGAATTGAAGATGTCCATGAGAATTCCTCACTTCTAAATATATTTATTTGTATGTATATGCATGTTTGTGTACATAAGAACATGTGTGTATGAATATGTGTGTGTGTGTGTGCACGCGCGCAAACTGAGGAGCCCTGTGTGTATGTGCAAACTGAGGAGCCCTGTGTGTATGTGCAAATTGAGGAGCCCAGCTCCAGGTTAAAATCCTATGTGTGATCTTTCATGCCCAATCATTAGCAATTACAGATAGATACTACAACAATCATAGGTGGAGACTTTAACATCCCACTTTAAATAATAGACTGAACAACTAAGCATTAGATCAAGAAGAAAATAGAATTGAAGAATACAATAAATTAAGTAGAGCTCATTGGAAGTCTACAGATACCCATAGAAAACCCAACAGACAAATACATGTTGCTCTAAAACATACTTGGAAATCTCTAAGATATGCAATATGTTAGGCCATAAATCAAGCCTTGAGAAATTTAATAGTATTAAACTCACACCAAAGTTGTTCTTCAATCTATATGAACTGACATTAGAAATCAATAACAAGAGGAAATTTGAGGAATTCACAAATAAGTGGAATTTAAACAACACACTCCTAAATGACCAATGGGTCAAGGAAAAAATCATAAGGGAGACTAGAAAATAGGTTGAGGTGAAGAAAAACAAAAACACATCACATGAAAACTATGGGATGCAGCTAAAGTGATGCTTAGAGGAATTTTACAGCTGCAAACTTACACTGAAAAAGAAAAGAGACCTCAGTCAACAAAACTTCTATCTTATAAGCTAGAAAAAGAAGAGGACATTAAAGTAAGCAGAAAGAATATATTTATTTATATAAATAAAAGAAAGAATAAGAAAACAAGAGCAAAAATCAACAATCTCATGCTGGCTTGGTTTAATAACTGAAAATCAATCGATATACTAAATGATATTAATAAATGATTCCCTTTATAATCATCTCAATAGTTCGAAAAAAAGCAAATTCCAAATCCTTTCTTTAGAAAAACACTCAACAAACTGAAAATGAAAGGGAATTTCATAGCTAGCATTATACTTAATGGTTAATGCTTTCCCACTAAAGTAAAAACAAGATAAGGATGTCTTATCACTTCTGTTTAACACTACGATGGAGTTTCTAGCCAGAGAAATTAGACCCCCCCTCCCCAAAAAAAGAAAAGAAATAAAATGTATCTGGATTGAAAAGGAAGAAGTAAAACTCTCAACTTACAAATGTTTTATAAAGAAATTTAAGAAACACCTATACACACACAAACACATCCCAAAGAGGGAATAATAAACCTATTAGAAGAAATCAATTTAGCAAAGATTTCAAATTATAAGATCAATATACTAAACTCAATTGTATTTCTATATACTAGCAATTAACAGTTTGAAAATTAACAATAGTATTAAAATAAAACAGTTAAAGAATGACTTTAAAAAAAATAAGTATAAAGTCCTGTATACTAAAAATACAAAGAATCATTGAAAGTAATTGAAGAATATATGATAAATGAGAAGACAACCTGTGGTTATGTATTGTTAGACAATATTGTTAAAAGGACAATACATTCCAACTGATTTACAGATTTGACTTAATTCCTATCGAAATACCAATTAGTGCTTTTTTTTTTGTAGAAATTGAGAAGGCAACACTAAAACTTATATGTAAATTTAAGGCATCCAGAACCACCAAAACATGAGAAAAAACTATTTGGAGGCCTGTCACTCCCAATTTAAAAACTTGGTACAAAATTTCAATAATCAAGAGTGTGGCACTGGCATAAGCAAAAGCATATACATAAATGGAATAGAATTGAGAGTTCAGAAATAAACCCTTACATTTATGGCCAAGCAATTTTTTCTACAAGAGCACTAAGAAAATTCAGCGGGGAGAAAATAGTATTTTCAAAAACTAGTGCTGGGAACTGAATATACAGATGTAAAAGAATAAACATGGACTCTCATCTCACACTACAGGCAACTCAAAGTGGACTGCAGACCTAAATATTAAGAGTTAAAACTATAAAACCCTTTATAAAAAAATAGAGAAGTAAATTTTTGTGATTTTGCTTTAGGCAATGGTTTCTTGGATATGACACCAAAAGCACAAGTTAACAAAAGAAAATATAGATAAATTGAACTTCACAATTAAAATTTTTTTTGCTTCAAATGACACCATCATCTAGAGGTTTCATCATTCACTCACATGTCTGCCTCAGCTAAAGCTATTAACCAGAGAAACTACATAGGGCCTTCCTTTGCCTTGAGCTTCTCATAGAATGGCAGCTGGATTCTCAAAGAAAATATCTTAACATAAATCTTCCAGAGATTGTGTGCCAAGAGCCAGGCAGACACTGCATGGCATCACTTCTACCCATTCTATTAATGAATATAAGCCAGCTAAACTCACAAGAGGTTGGGTAGACCCCATTTCCTGACTGGAAGAAGACTCAAAGAATTTGGGGCTATATTTTCTAACTGATGCAGCATATAAATTATAAAAATTGATCTTAATTTACAATTATTTTGGATCAACCCAGTAATGAATATTATACAGATCAGAATGATCCATGTGCTGAGAAATATGTTTATTCTGCAATCAATAAATAAAATATTCTTTAAATATCTACTAAGCCAATTTATAGTGCAGATTAAGTTCGAAGTTCCTTTGTTGATTTTTTGTCTGGGAGATCTGTTCAATGCTATAAGTGGAGTGCTGAAATCTAGCTATTATTGTATCGGGGTCTGTCTGTCTCTTTAGCTCTAATATTTGCTTTATCTATCTAACAAAAATAAGCAATGGGAAAAGGACTCCCTGCACTAACCCCACTCCCTGCACTAACCTCACATTGAGAACAGCACCTTATATTAAGGAAGGAAGCCCCTATTACAAGCTTCTTCCCAAGAAGTAAGGGGCTTGTTTCATATATATATATACATATATATATATATATACACACATATATATATACATATATATACATATATATATACACACACACACACATACATACATACATATATATACATATATACATACACATACACACACACACACACATATATATGGTACCCATATATATTTCCATATGTATATATGGTACCCAACTTTTACACTCTATGCCATAGGGCTTGGCACTTAAATCATGCTTGAGGAACAGCAGGGATGGGGGATCAGAGGATTTCCCTCAGGGACAAAAAAAACAAAGGGGCAGTTTGAACCATGTGAACATTCCCAGCACTAATACCCCTGAGAATAGCTCAGATTTCTCCTAGAAAGGGCTTGGCCACATGCTTTTCCAGCAGCTCCCTGCAGTTCTGGCTTCTAACAAGCCAATATCTGGGAGTCTACATAGTAGAAAAACAGGAAGCACAGCAATCCCTGTGCCTTTCTTCCTGGCTTGCTTCAGTGATAACTCCAAACTAGAAGACTCCCTCTCTACAAGGTGGGTTTGAAACTTCTGTTTCTTTGAACAGATTAGGCACTCTAGTGCTTTCTTCCTGAGGATGCTCCTGCAATAATTCCAGCCTTACAATATCACTGTGAAAAGAGGTTGGAGTCCCCTGCCAGTGAGAATGGAAGGGATGGCACCCTCTGTGCCTTCTCTGGATTTCTACTCAGATAAATTCCTGAAATCTCTCACTGGAGAGAGGCTAGGGGACCTCTCCAAGCCAAAAAGGGAAAAGTGCCTACTCCCTGCACCTTCTTCTCTGGCTTGCTTCAAAGACAACTCCAGACCAAAAGTCTCCCCCACTGCTAGGACGGTGTGAGACTTCTGCTTGCTTGAACAAAATAGTGAGCACCGTCGCACATTCTTCCCTGGGTTCCTCTAGCAATAAATCCAAATCTGAGGACTCTCTCTCTTGTAGTTTATATGCACATCAAGGAGCCCGACTTTTGTAGCCTTCACCCAAGAAACTGACTCTCAAATCACCTATCTGTGGGAGCTGACACAGCTCTGAACTCCTGAGTCTCCTAGACCACAAGTACAAAAAGGTGACTTTTAAACTTGCCAATATTCAGTAGTTACCTCCCCAGGAAACCAAAAGAGAGCAGAGGTCACTATACTTATATCAAAAAAATAAACTTCCAGTCAAAAACTGTAAAAAGGGACGAAGCATACTATATAATGATAAAGGGGTCAATTCATCAAAAGAATGTAACACTTGTAAATATAAATGCTGTAAATACCGGAGAACCTAAAAACATAAAGCAAATATTAAATGTCTGAAGGGAAAAACAACTGTAATACAATAATAGCGGAGAACTTTAATACTCCACTTTCAACAATGGACAGATCATACAGATGGAACATTAATAAGGAAACACTGGACTTGAACTATACTTTAGATCAAGTGAACCTAATAGATATATACAGAATATTCCATCCAACAGCACTAGAATGCACATTCTTCTCAAGCACATGCAGCCATTCTCTGGAAAAGATCACACGTAAGGCACAAAAAAGCCTTTGCAAATTTAAGAAGATTGAAATCATATCAAATATCTTTACTCACCACAATGATATGAAACTAGCAATCAATAGCAGAATAAATTTTAGAAAATTCACAAATACATGGAAATGAAACATGGTCCTGGAAACCAATGTGTTAATAAAGAAATTAAAAGGAAAATTAAAACATACAATGAGACAAATGAAACTGAAAATACAACATACCACAACTTAGGGGATATGGAATATGACAAAAGCAGTTCTAAGAGAAAAGTTTATATCAATAAATGTCTGTATCAAAAAAGATGAAAGATCTCAAATAAAAATTTAACATTATTCCTCAGGGAACTAGAAAAAGAAGAACAAACTAAGCCAAAGTTAGCAGAAAAAGGAAATAATAAAGATTAGAGCAGAAATAAATGAAATAGAGACTAAAAATCAATACAAAAGAACAATGAAACTAAGACTTGATTCTTTGAAATGGTAAAGTTTTAAAAACCTTTAGGTAGACTAAATTTCAAAAAGACTCAAATAAAATCAAAAGAGGAGGTATTACAACTGATGTAACATAAAGACCAAAAAAATCAAAATAGACTACTATAAACAATTACATGCCAATAATTGGATAACCTAGAAAAATGAATAAACTCCTAGAAACATACAACCAAGCAAGATTAAATCAGTAAAAAATCCGAACAGTAGAAAATCTGAACAGAACAATAATTAGTAACGAGATTAAGTCAGTAAGAAAAACTCTACCATGAAAGAAAAGTCCTGGATCTTGGAGTTTCTGTGCTCAATTCTACCAAGAATTTAAAAAAGAATTAATACCAATCTTTCTTAAACTGTTCCAAAAAATTGAAAATGAGGGAATACTTCCAATTTTGGTTTACTAGACCACTACTACCCTAATACCAAAACCAGATAAGGACATTACAAGAAAAAAAATTACTGACCAATATCCTTGATGAATACAGATGCAAAGATACTCAACAAAATACTATCAAACCAAATTCAACAACACATTAACGGTATCACCTATCAAGGTCAAGTGAGATTTATCCTAGGGATGCATAAAAGGTTCAATACATACAAATCAATAAATGTGATATATCATATTAACAGACTAAAGGACAAAAAGCACACGATCATCTCAATAGATGCAGAAGAGGCATTTGACAAAATTCAACATAATTTCATGATTTTAAAAAAAACTCTCACCAAATTACATATAGAAGGAATGTATGTAAACACAATAAAGGCCATATATGACAAGCCTTCAGGTAACATTATAATCAATAGTTAAAAATTGAAAGCCTTTCCTCTAAGATCTGGACAAGACAAGAATGCCCACTCTCACCACTTCTATTCAGTATTAGTACTGGAAGTCCCAACCAAATAAATTAGGCTAGAGAAAGAAATAAAAGGCATACAAATAGACCAGAAAGAAATAAAATTATCGTTGTTTGCTAACAATATAATATTATACATAAAAACCCTTATGACTCCACCAAAAAATGTTGAATTCTATAAAGTTGCACAATACAAATTAACACACATAAATCAGTAGTGTTTCTACACATTAACAATGAACTATCCAAAACAGAAATGAAGAGAACAATCTGATTTACAATAGCTATTTAAAAAATAAATTAGGAATAAAGTTTGACCAAAGAGGTAAAAGACCTGTACACTAAAAACAATAAAACAATTGATGAAAGAAATTGAAGACACAAATAAATGGAAAGATATCCCATGATTTTTAAAAACGTCCACACTACCCAAAGCAATCTATAGTGTCAACGCAATCCTATTAAAATTCCAATGTCACTTTTCACAGACATAGAAAAATTTTAAATTCATATGGAACCACAAAAAAAAACCTGAATAGCCAAGGCAATCATGAACAAAAAGAACAATGCTGTAGGCATCTCGTTACCTGATTTCAAACTATACTACAAAACTATAGTAATTAAAACAGCATGGTACTGCCAAAAAAAGCAGACACACCAACCAATGGAACAGGCCAGAAAATGCAGATATGAACCCAGCCTAATAGCCAATTGATTTTCAACAAAGGTGCTAAGAATACACAATGGGGAAAGGATAGTCTTCAATGAACAGTGTTAGGAAAATGGGATACTCACATGCAAAGAATTAAATTGGACTCTTATCTCACACCATTTACAAAAATTAAACTCACATTAAAATCTAAAGGTAATACCAGAAACTATAAAGCTATTAGAAGAAAACATAAGTAAAAGCTGCACAGCATTGGTGTAGGCAATTTTTTTTTATTTGACCCCAAAAGCACAGGCAACAAAAACAAAAATAGACAAGTGTGATTACATAAAATTGAAAAGTTTCTGCACAGCAAAGGAAACTATTAATAATTTGAAGAGACAACCTATGAATTAGGAGAAAACATGTACAAGCCATACATTCATCAAGGATTTAATACATAAAACATATAAGGAACTAAACTCAACAGCAAGAAAATAGAAAACCCAATTTAAAAAACAAGTAATGGGACTGAATGTACATTTTTCAAAAGAAGACACAAAAATGGAAAACATATATATTTTTAAAGCTCAACATCATTAATCATTAAGGAAATGAAAATTAAAACCACAATGATATGTCATCTCACATCGGTCAGAATGTCTATTATCAAAAATACCAAAGATAAATGTTGGTCAGGATATGAAGAAAAGGTAACTCTTGTACACTGTTAGTGGGAATGTAAACTAGTACATCCACTATTAAAAACAGTATGGAGGTTCCTCAAAACACTAAAAATAGAATCACCATATCATCTGGCAATTGCATTTCTGAGTATTTACCAAAAGTTTAAAACCCGTTTGTCAAAGAAATGTCTGCACTCCCTTGTTCACTGCAGGCAGCAGTATTCATGATAGCCAAGTAATGGAATCAACCTGTTTATCAATGGATGAATGGATAAAGAAAATGTAGTACATAGAGAGAGTAGAATACTATGTAGCCTTTAAAAATGGAATTCTGTCACTTGCAATGACATGGATAGAACTGTAGAACACTATGCTAAGTGAAATAAGCCAAGCACAGAAAGACAAATACCACATGTTTTCACTTACATGTGGAAGATAAAACAACTGAACTCATAGAAGCAGAGAGCAGAATGGGGGCTGCAGAGGCTGCAGGTGGGGGTAATAAGGAGATGATGTCAAAAAGTATAAAATCTCAGTTATTCATGAGGAATAAAGGTTTTTTGATATCTACTGTACAGCATGGTGAATATAATAGCATATTGTACATTTCAAAATTGCTATGAGAGTAAATTTCAAATGTTCTCACTATAAAAAGTGATATTTGAGCTGATGGATGTGTTAATTAGCTTTAAGTATTCCACATTATATTCGTAAATCATAACATTGCTTCATACCCCATAATAAATACAGCTATAAATTTCAATGTATAATAAAGTAATAAATAAAATTTAAAAATTTAAACAGTATTGTAATGGTATATAAACAGACACATAAAATAAAAATAAAAATAATAAAACAGACACATAGGTCAAACAAATAGGTTAGAGAGCCCAGTAATAAACCTAGGCATATATGGTCAATTAATCTTTGACAAGGGTGCCACCAATACACAATGAAGAAAACATAATTCCTTAAATAAATGAGGTTGAGAAAATTGGATAACCACATGCAAAAAATAAAATTGGACACTTATTTGACACACACACAAAAATCAACTCAATGAATTAAAATTTTAAGCATAATACCATAAAACATCCGGAAGGAAACATAGGGGAAAAGCTCCTTGCCATAATTCTTGATTTTCTGGGTATGACACCAAAATCACTGGCAACAAAAGCAAAAATAAACAAGTAGAACCTCTGCAGATTAGTGAAGAACTAAAAAAAAAAAAAAAACTTGTGCAAAGCAAAGAAAAAAGTCAACGAAATGAAAAGGCAACCTATGGATTGGAAGAAACCATAAATTTGATAAGCAATTAATATAAAAACAAAATATAATGAACTCAAGCAATTCAACACCAAAACCCAAATAATCCAATTAAAAATGGGCAAATGACCAAAATAGACTTTTTCATAAAAGTAGACATACAAATGGCCAGTAAGTATATGAAAAAGTCATCAACACACACACACACACACACACCCAGTGCTGTCCTCTAAAACCTGCTGTACAAATTTTCATTCCACGTAGTTGGGAAGATGCAACGGAGGACTCCAAAGCCTTATGGAATGTAGCCACTAGACAGAAGGAGTCTAGGTAACCAGATGACTCTATGGATAAGAAACTTGTCCACTGACTCTCATTAAACGATTAGATGAGAGAGACATAAACTACAGTTATATTAAGGCATTGAGATTTTGACACTGCTTTTGAAGCACTGAGAATACCCTTACCTAAATCAATAAATTTAAAATTAGTGGCATTGGTTTAGCATTTGATTGTTAAAAGGCAAAGGAACAGATAGAAACAGCATGCCATTTGGTAGAACTGTTGACTGCTACAACTTGGAAGGCAGACAATGTGTATGCTAAGCCTGCAGCTCTTTGGAAAGTGGTCGGAGAGAATGAGAATGTGATTTATATTTTAAGAAGATCACTCTGGCTGCTATGTGATCAAGATTAGAAATAGGGGAATCAAGCAACTATTGTAATAGTCCAGGGCAACAAAAAAGATGATGGAATAAACTAACATGGTAAATAAATGTGAAAGTGGTGGAGGTGGTGAAAAGTGGTGGAATTTTTTATATATTTTGATAAAAGGAAGAAAAGAATGTTCTAGTGCATTGAATAAGGATTGTGAGAGAAAGTAAGCAGTCAAGAAAAACTTTCAAGGTTTTCAGACTGAATAACTGATATGGTTTGGATACTGGTCCCCGCCACATCTCATGTTGAAATGTAATCCTCAGTGTTGAAAGTGGGGCCCGGTGGGAGGTGTTTGGATTATACGGGAGGATCCCTCATGAATAGTTTAGCACCATCCCCTCGGGAAGAAGTGAGTTCTCACTCAGTTCAGGCGAAATCTGGTTGTTCGCGTGTGTAGCACCTCTCCCATTACTCTCTCATTCCCACACTCACCGTGTGACATATCTGCTCCCACTTCACCTTCCTGCACGAGTAGAAGCTCCCTGAGGCCCTCGCCAGAAGCAGATGCCGGCACCATGTTTCTTGTACTGCCTACAGAACCATGAGACAAAATAAAACCTCTTTTCCTTATAAATAACCCAGCCTCAAGTATTTCCTTATGTCAACACAGATGGACTAAAGCAGTATCTGACAGAGTTCTTAATAGTATTTATTGAGGTAAGGCAACTAAGGGAGAAGCAGGTTGTAGAAGAGGGAAAATAAAGACATTAAAACTTACTAAAGTGTTAAAAACAAAGTATTTGTGCAATGATAGATAATTGTATCAATAAAACAGAATAGAAATCCAGAATAGAAATACATAAAAATGAAAATATATTTAAAAATGGCATTTATATTCATTATAGAAAATATGTTTTAATAAATGAAGCTCACATAATCAGGTTATATACCCTATCATATATCAAATACAAAAATAAAATCCAACTGCAATAAAGATCCAATTGTGAAACAAAATAAAATTTCAGAATGTATAGGATAATTTTTATAAAACATTTGGAAGGACAAGGCCCTTTTAAATAAAAAAGGAATTCCTGAATTCACAAAAGAAATATAGGTACATTTAATAACACAATATTTTGTGTAACAAACAAAATGTAGTAAGAGTCTAGGAAAGACACTTGCAATCTATATGGCAGGAAAAAGTCAACAAAATCAACATTCCTGATATGTAGGGGATGCTGAAAACTTGATAGAGAAAATAAAACAGAAGAACAACATGTTGTATGACACATTCAGAAAAGAGATTGCGAATTGTCATCAACCATTTGAAAATATGCCAATTTCTGTTAATGTAGTGAATTACACTAATTAATTTTCAAGTGTTAAGCCAACCTTGCAATCCTCAGGCATAAAAACATTTTATTATTATTAATAATATCTATTTTTTAAACTTATTATCATAGAAATAATTATTGCTAACCCTGTAATGGTTTGCAATACAAAGCATATGCCATTTATTTAACACGGTAGTTCTCAACTGGAGGTGTTTTTACCCCAGGGGACATTTAGCAGTGCTCAATTACATTTTTCTTTCTTACAACTGAGGGTCGCTACTAGCATCTAGTGGATGGAGAACAGGCATGCTGTTAAACATCCTGCAATACATAGGTAAGCCTCTCACAACAGGAATAATCTGAGCCAAAATGTCAACAGTGCAGAGGTTGAGAAACACTGATTAAACAGATCAGTTTAACCAAGACTTGTCAATTCTATATCCTAAAAAAATTTCAATTCTGAACCACTCCCACCCCCATAGTACATCTTTACTATCACTGCAGTTATTCTTAACTACAAATTTGCCCCTTCAGTCTATTATCTAAATTGCTGCCCAAGTAAGAGAAGGCTCGAATGGAGTTAGGTGGGATGGGGTTAGTTTCATTAAAACACAAATCTATTTATACAATAATTCTTCATTAAATCTCATATTTCCTTTGTCTGAATTTACCTATTTGAGAAAAAAAAATCCAGACAGGGTAGCTAAAACTAGCCAGAGCAAGTAGATGGGACTCTATGGGTCCAATGTTAGAAAAAGGACACTGCCTTTTATCTAAAGCTGTAAGTGAAACTGAGATCATGAGTGCGATAGTTAGCCAAGAGTCAAAAAGAATCTCAGAATACAGGATGAAGTATACACAGAAGACAGTACATTTGCAAACTGAATTCCGTAGAGAAAGGTGAGAGATAAAACACAGATAAATTGAGTGAACACTTGAATTTGTGAGATCTGAGATTGATAAGCTCTGTAAGTACAATGGTGCTTGTGATGGTTAATTTTATGTGTCAAGTTGATGGGGCTAAAAGATGCCCAGATAGCTAGTAAAACATTATTTATCAGTGTGTCTGTAAGGGTGTTTCTAGAAAATATAAGCATCTGAATCAGTAGATGGGCTAAAGAAGATCCACCCTTACCAATGTGGACAGGTGTCATCCAAATCACTTAGGGCCTAAATAGAACAAAAACGCAGAGCAACAGTAAGTTCTCCCTTTCTTCTTGGCTGGGATATCCATCTTCTCCTGCCCTTGGAATTGGAGCTCCTGGTTGTTGGGCCTTCAGATTCCAGGACTTAAACCAATGGCCTCCTAGATCTTAAGCTTTTGACCTTGGAGTGGGAGTTACACCATCAGCACCTCTGGTTCTCAGGCCTTCAGATTCAGACTGAATTACACTATTGCCTTTCCCAGATGGCATATCATGGGACTTCTCAGCATCCATTATCATGTGAGCCAATTCTCATAATAAATATCCTCATGTGTATCTATATATTGATAGAGATATAGACAGATAGACAGATTCTATTGGTTCTGTTTCTGGGGGAAAGCCTGACTAATACAGTGGTGGCAGCAGACAGATAATGAAAACATGTAAGGCTTTGGAAATTGTCCTCAATATCTGGGACATGAATTGGGAATCCTAACAAAAAAATCTTTGAAAACAGAAGTTTTCTTTGTGGTATAAAGAAGAGACAGCGGTATCTTCAAGAGATGGTAATGGAAGCATAAGGTAAGGAAGTATTTCATTCATGAAAGCATCTATATCACATGGGTAATATGATTATAAGAAGATCAGAAATAAAATCCTTCAAAGTAAAGTGACCATATAATTTATCACCTAAATCTTGACAATCTTGAAAACAACAGGGTTGCTATCAGTAATTACACTGAAACAATCAGACTAAACCAGCTTTGTCCTGGAAAACTAAAACACATTATTTCTTAAGAATAGTCCAGAGTAGGTTGGAGATGGGATTATATTCAGTAATTTATCAAAACTTCCAATGTCAAGATTAAATTCAGCTCAAATGTTTCTGTACTTAATGGTATTATTTTGGCTATGAAGACACTAAAACTCTGCATACCATATTTACAATCGTGAAGGAACACAGTATCCTCCTTAAGTTGCACTGCCGAAAGTAGTAACAATGACTGTAGACCTCTCCAGCTATATCATATGGTGATAAAATTCTCCCTTTAGTCAGTAACATCTGAGACAACCACTTAACAGTATCTAAACCTTAATCAGACACTGCTAAACACAGGACGGATTGGCTCAGTCAGCCATGGCTGGACAGTGGAAAAGTTCTTAAATATAAATACAAAATCAACAGTGTCTAGCAGTGTCTCTCCATACTTTTCACTAAAATATGTAGGAAGATTAAAACATTCACAAAAATACCAAAATTATAAATGGCAATCAAGTACCAGAATTACAGAGGAATTACCCACAAAAAAAAATCCAATGTAAGGGTAACTATAAAACAGAAAAAAAAAATGTGATAAAGGAAGAAGACAATTATACCTCTAAAATTATGTAATACGAGAACTCTAAAAAAATTATTTTCAAAACTGTCTGGCAACTTCAGTAGAGTAGAAGATGATATTATCACGCTATAAAACAGGTGCAGGAAATTATATGAGAATACCAATTTGAGATAAAATCACGAATGTAAATAAAGATCACCAAAATAAAACAATGCAAGAAAACCTAAAATGCAATAACAGAATTAAAAGACACATTGGGGCTGGGCACAGTGGCTCATGCCTATAATCCCAGCACTTTGGGAGGTCAAGACGGGTGGATCATTTGAGGCCAGGAGATCGAGACCAGCCTGGCCAACATGGCAAAACTCCATCTCTACTAAAAATACAAAAAGTAGCCGAGTGTGGTGGTGCATGTCTGTAGTCCCAGCTACTCAGGAGGCTGAGGCAGGAAAATTGCTTGAACCCAGGAAGCGGAGGTTGCAGTGAGCCAAGATCATGCCACTGAATTCCAGCCTGGGTGACAGGGCAAGACTCTGTCTCAAAAAAAAAAAAAGATACATTGAAGGGCTGGGAGCAGTGGCTCATGCCTGTAATACCAGCACTTTTGGAGACTGAGGTGGGAGGATCACTTGACACCAAGAGTTTGAGACCAGGCTGGGCAACATAGCAAGACCTTGTCTCAACAAAAAAAATTTTTTTTTAAAAATAGACTGGCATGGTGGTGCAAGCCTGTAGTCCTAGCTGCTCAGGAGGCTGAAGCAGGAAGAAGATTGCTTGAGCTCAGGATCAATTTCAAGGTTATTTATTTTGTTCATTTATCTGTCTATTTTTGCATCAATACCACACTGCTTTAATTATTCAAGTATAAGATTGTCTAAGATCTGGTAGGGCTAATTACTCCTCATTATTCTTGCCTTTAACGTATATGCCTGTATGTGTGCATATGTATGTTATTCTATATGTTTTATTCTTCTAAATAAATTTTATACTAATTTGATCAAATATTGATCCCAGTGTGCTCCCTACCATTATTATATTTTCAATGCTATTTCCTTTTTCATCATAATTTTAATACATTATTGTTATTATACAGGCTAGCTATTGATTTTTGTATATTTATCTCATCCTACCATTTTGTTGAATTCTGTTTTTATCAATTCAAGTAGCTTTATAATGGAATCTCTTTCGTTTTATAGATGTACAAGTCATTTTCTCTTATATTGCTCACAAGTTTTACTATGTTTTTCATGTTACTTGATGCTTTAGGATTTATTAACATTACATTTTTATTTTGAAATATACTTTTTATCAAAATAAGATTACTGTCTTTACTAAAAGGCTTTGGCCTTGAAAAATAAAATAAAACCAAGCAGAAATTCTAGAACAAAAAAAATCATTGAAGGAAATATTAAATACATTCAAAAGCTTCAATTCTAGACTAAATAGAAGAAAAAAATCTCAGAACTTGAAGAAAGGTCTTTTGAAATAATCCAGTCAGATAAAAATAAAGATAAAAGAATAGAACAGAATGAACAAAGCTTTGAGATGTCTGGGACTACATAAAGCTATAGAACTTATGCATTGTTGGTATTCCTGAGGAAGGAAGAGCAATCAAAAAATTTAGAAAACAAATTAAGGAAACAATTGCTGAGAACTTCCTATCCCAAGGCAAATACATTGCAAAAAGAAGTCACCACAGCCTATATATTCAGAATGTCTACAGTCAGTGAAAGAAAGAATTTTAAAGTTAGAAAGAGAAAATCAGCTGCTGACCTACAAAGGAAACCACATCTGACTAACAGAAGACTTATGGGCCAGAAGAGAATAAGATGGCATTTTCAAAGTGCTGAGAGAAAAAAAAAAGAAATCTGTCAGTCCAGAATGTTATATGCTGCCAGAAGAAGCTTCATAAATCAAGAAAAAATAAAGTCTTTCTCAGATAAGCAAATACTTAAGAAAATTTTTGGTGACTGGACTGGTCTTGCTGAAAATGCTGAGAGTCCTTAGACATGGGAATGAAAGGTTGATAATTACCATTATGAAAACATATAGAAATATAAAACTTAGTTTTTATAAAATAATCACAAAAAGGAGGAAAATAAAGGAATCAAATGGAATCACAATAGAATTTCATCAAACCACAAAGACAAAAAGAGAAGAAAATAAAAAAATTTAAAACAATTCAAAAATAAAAACATGACAAGAACAAAGCCTCATATATCAATATTAACCTTTAATATAATAGCTTAAATGCTCCACTTAAAAGATAGAGATTGGCAGACTGCATTAAAAAATATGATCAAATTACATTCTTCCTATAAGAAACTCACCTTACCTATAAAGACACATATAGACTAAAAGTAAAGGGGTAGAAAATATATTCCATGCAAATGGAAACCAAAAGGGAACACAAGTAGCTATGACTAAATCAGATAACACAGACTTTACATCAAAAAAGTAATACAAGACAAAGAAAGACATTATATTATGATAAAGAGATCAATTCAGCAAAGGATATAACAATCCTAAATATATGGGCACCCAACATCAAAACACCCAGCAATACAATAATAGAGGAGGACGTCAACATCACAGTCATAGCACTAGACAGATCATTTAACAAAGAAACACTGAACTTAAACTGGATTTTAGACCAAATGGACTTAATAGACATTTACAGAACACTCTACCAAGCAATTACAGAATATACATTAGTTTGATAAGCAGACAGAATATTCTCCAAGGTAGACCATGTTAAAGCAAAGCAATAAAAAAAGTTTTAACAAATTTTCAAAAATTGAAATCATATCAAATGTCTTCTCAGACTACAGTGGAATAAAGCTACAAATCAATACCAAGAGAAACTTCAGAAATGATAAAAATAAATGGAAATTTAAACAGTAGGCTTCTGAATGATCACTGGGTCAATGAAAAAATAAGATATAAATTTAAAAATTTTGTTAAATGAATGAAAATGAAAACACAACATACCAAAACCTGTTAGATACAGCAAAAGCGGTGCTAAGAGGGGTTTATAGCATTAAAGACTACAACAAAAAAGTAGAAAGACCACAAATTAACAACTTAACATCACACTTCAAAAAGCTGGAGGAAAAAGAATAAACCAAACCCAAAGTTAACAGAAAAAAACAAATATCAAATATCAAAGAAGAACCAAATGAAATAGAAAACAAAATAAAATATAAATAATCAATGAAACAAAAAGTTAGTTCTTTGAAAGGGTAAAGAAAATTGACAAAAAACTAAGTAGACTAATCAAGAAAAGAAGAGACAAGATCTCAATAAATGCAATCAGAAATGAAAAAAGAGATATTACAATTGATTCCACAGAAATACAAGATATCATCAGTGACTATTATGAACAACTCTACACTCACAAACTAGAAAACCTAGAGGAAATAAATAAATTTCTGGAAACATACAAACACCCAATATTGAACCAGAAAAAACTAAAACTCTCGAACAGACCAATAATAAGTATCAAATCAATAAATGAAATACATCACATAAACATTATTAAGGACAAAAACCACATAATCATTTCAACAGGCACAGAAAAAGCATTCCATAAAAGTCAGCATCCCTTCATGATAAAAATCCTCAACAAACTAGGCATAGAAAAAGCATACTTCAACATAACAGAGGTAATATATGACAAATCCACAGCAAACATCTTAATGAGGAAAAGTTGAAAGCATTCCCTCTAAGAACTGGAAGAAGACAAGAATGCCCACTTTTACCACTCTTATTTAACATAATTCTAGAAGTCCTCACCAGAGCAATCAGGCAAGAGAAAACAAAAAGCCACCGAAATTAGAAATGAGGAAGTCAAATTATCCCTGTTCACTGATGATAATATCTTATTCTAGAAAACCCTAAAGCTTCACCAAAAAAAAAAAAAAAACCTCTTAGATTTGATAAATCAATTCGGAAAAGTTTCAGGATGCAAAATTAATATACAGAAATCAGAAGCATTTCTACACACCAATAATGACTTAGTCAAGGACCAAATCAAGAAGGCATTCCCATTCACAATGGCTATAAAAATGAAATAAAATATCTAGGAATATTTGACCAAGGAGTAAAAAGATCTCTATAAGGAGAACTATAACACACTAATGAAAGAAATCACAGACTATGCAAACAAATGGAAAAACATCCCATGATCATGGATTGAAGGAAACAATATTATTGACATGACCATACTACCCAAAGTAATCAGCAGATTGAACACAACCTCTATCAAATTATCATCATTTTTCATAGAATTCGATAAAATAATCCTAAAATTCATACGGAATCAAAAAAGGAGTCCAAATAGCCAAAGCAATCTTAAGCAAAAAAGAACAAAGCTGGAGGCATCACATTACCTGACTTCAAATTATACTACGAGGCTAGAGTAAGCAAAACAACATGGTGCTGGTATAAAAATAGACACACAGATCAATGGAAGAGAATAAAGAACAATATACCTGCAATCAACTGATTTTTGACCAATTCAACAAAAATTTACACTGAGGAAAAGATATCCTAATTCAATAAACAGCGTTGGGAAAATTGGATTGCTATATACAAAAGAAATAAATTGGACCCATAATTCTCACCATATACAAAAATTAACTCAAGATGGATTAAAGACCTAAACTAAGACCTGACATTATAAATATCCTAGGAGAAACCTAGGAAAAACTCTTCTGGACATTGACTTAAGCAGAGAATTTATGAACAAGTCCTCAAAGCAAATGCAACAAAAATGAAAATAGACATATGGGACTTAATTAAACCAAAAAGCTTCTGTACAGCAAAGGAAACAATCAATGGAGTAAACAGACAACCTACAGAATAAGAAAAAAATACTTGTAAATTATGCATCCAACAAAGGGCCAATATCCAGAATCACAAAGAACTCAAACAGCTTAACAAAGAAAAAAAAACATTTAAAAGGTGAGCAAGGGAAATGTTGAACAAACATTTTTCAAAAGAAGACACAGAAGCAGCCAACAAACTATGAAAGACGGTCCAATCTTAGAAATCATCAGAGAAATGCAAATAAAAAACACAATGAGATATCATTTTACACCAGTCAGAATGGCTGTTATTAAAAAGTCAAAACACAACAGATGTTGGCAAGGATGCAGAGAAAAAGGAACACTATACACTGTTGGGAATGTAAATTAGTACAACCTTTATGGAAAATAGTATGGCAATTTCTCAGTGAAGTAAAAATAGAAATAACATTTGATCTAGCCATCCCACTATTGGATATATACCCAAAGGGAAAAATCATTATACAAAAAGATAACTGCACTTGTATGTTTATCCTAGAACTATTCATAATAGCAAAGATACGGAATCAACAACCCGTGTCCATCAACAGAGGAATGGATAAAGAGAATGTAGTGTATGTGGAGGTGGTGGTGGGTGGGTGTAGGTATGCATATACACACACACTATGGAATACTATTTAGCCATAAAAAATGAAATCATGTTTTTTGCAGCAACATGGATGATACTGGAGGCCATTATACTAAGTGAAATAACTCAGAAGTGGAATTCAAAAACTGCATGTTCTCACTTATAAGTGGAGCTAAACTATAGGTACAATGGACACACAGAGTGGAAAAATAGAAAGCAGCAGTGGGTGGGATAGATCAAACTCCTTGGCCCCCAAAGGACATGTGCAGGTGCTGATGGCAGAAGGTGGGTGGTTCCACCCTCAGTTACCCCAGTGGTGTGTGTGAGTACCAGCTGTGGAAAGCAGGGTAAGTCAATCCACAGGTTTTGATGGAGACTAAAATGTGGGAGGGTTGAAAAATTACCTATTTGGTACAATGTTCAGTATTTAGGTGAGAGGTACATTAAATGCCCATATTTCACCACTATGAAATATATGCATATAAGAAATATGCACGTGTTGACACTATGAAGAAACTGAATCAACTAATGGGCAAAATAACCAGCTGGCTTCATAATGACAGGATCAAATTCACATATAACAATATTAACCTTAAATGTGAACAGGCTAAATGCCCCAATTAAAAGACACAGACTGGCAAGTTAGATAAGGAGTCAATACCCATTGCTGTGCTGTATTCAGGAGACGTATTAGCCTATGTGTGTCTACATGCAAAGACACACATAGACTAAAAATAAAGGGATGGAGGAAGATTTACCAAGCAAATGGAAAGCAAAGCAAAAAAAAAAAAAAAAAAGAAAAGAAAAAAAAACCAGGGGTTGCAATCCTAGTCTCTGATAAAACAGTCTTTAAACCAACAAAGATCAAAAGAAACAAAGAAGGGCATTACATAATGGTAAAGGGATCAATGCAACAAGAAGAGCTAACTATCCTAAATATATATGCACCCAATACAGGAGCACCCAGATTCATAAAGAAACTTCTTAAAGACCTACAAAGAGACTTAGACTCCCATACAATAATAGTGGGAGACTTTAACACCCTACTGTCAATATTAGATCAATGAGACAGAAAATTAACAAGGATATTCAGGACTTGAACTCAGCTCTGGACCTAATAAACATCTACAGAAGCAGACCTAATAAACATCTACAGAACTCTTCACCCAAAATCAACAGAATATACATTCTTCTCAGCACCATATTGCACTTATTCTAAAACTAACCACATAATTGGAAGCAAAACACTCCTCAGCAAATGCAAAAGAACGGAAATCACCACAATGCAATCAAATTAGAACTCAGGATTAAGAAACTCACTCAAAACTGAACAACTACATGGAAACTGAACAACCTGCTCTTGTATGACTACTGTGTAAATAACAAAATTAAGGCAGAAATAAATAAGTTCTTGGAAACAAATGAGAAGAAAGGCACAGCATACCAGAATCTCTGGGACACAGCTAAAGCAGTGTTTAGAGGGCAATTTATAGCACTAAATGCCCACATGAGAAAGCAGGAAAGATCTAAAATCAACACCCTAACATCACAATTAAAAGAACTAGAGAAGCAAGAGCAAACAAATTCAAAAGCTAGCAGAAAGACAAGAAATTACTAACATCAGAGCAAAACTGAAGGAGATAGAGACACAAAAAATCCTTCAAAAAAATCAATGAATCCAGGAGCTAGTTTTTTGAAAAGAATAACAAAATAGACTGCTAGCCAGACTAATAAAGAAGAAAAGAGAAAAGAATCAAATAGACACAATAAAATTGATAAAGGGGATATCACCACCAATCCCACAAAAATACAAACTACCCTCAGAGAATACTATAAACACCTCTAGGCAAATAAAATAGAAAATCTAGAATAAATGGATAAATTCCTGGACACATACACCCACCCAAGACTAAACCAGGAAAAAATAGAATCCCTGAATAGACCAATAAGAAGTTCTGAAATTGAGGCATTAATTAATAGCCTACCAACCAAAAACGTTCAGGACCACATGTTTCACAGTCGAATTCTACCAGAGGTACAAAGAGGAGCTAGTACCATTACTTCTACAACTATTCCAAATAATAGAAAAAGAGGAACTCCCACCTAACTCATTTTATGAGGTCAGCATCATCCTGATACCAAAACCTGGCAGAGACACAACCAAAAAAAAACAAAGAAAATTTCAGGCCAATATCCCTGATGAACATCGATGTGAAAATTCTCAATAAAATACTGGCAAACTGAATCCAGCAGCACATTAAAAAGCTTATCCACCATGATCAAGTCGGCTTCACCCCTGGGATGCAAGGCTGGTTCAACATACGCAAATCAATAAATGTAATCCATCACGTAAACAGAACCAGTGACAAAAACCACGATTATCTCAATAGATGTAGAAAAGGTCTTCAATAAAATTCAACACCACTTCATGCTAAAAACACTCAATAAACTAGGTATGGATGGAACGTATCTTAAAATAATAAGAGCTATTTATGACAAACCCACAGCCCATATCATACTGAATGGGCAAAAACTGAAAGCATTCCCTTTGAAAACCAGCACAAGACAAGGATGCCCTCTCTCACCACTCCTATTCAACATAATATTGGAAGTTCTGGCCAGGGCAGTTAGGCAAGAGAAAAAAATTAAGGGTATTTGAATAGGATGAGAGGAAGTCAAATTCTCTCTGTTTGCAGATGACATGATTGTATATTTAGAAAACCCCATTGTCTCAGCCCAAAAATTCCTTAAGGTGATAAGCAACTTCAGCAAAGTCTCAGGATACAAAATCAATGTGCAAAAATCACAAGCTTTCCTATACACCAAGAATAGACAAACAGAGAGCCAAATCATGAGTGAACTCCCATTCACAATTGCTACAAAGAGAATAAAATACCTAGGAATACAACTTACAAGGGATGTGAAGGACCTCTTCAAGGAGAACTGCAAACCACTGCTCAACAAAATAAGAGTGGACACAAACAAATGGAAAAACATTCCATGCTCATGGATAGGAAGAATCAATATTGTGAAAATGGCCATATTGTCCAAAGTAATTTACAGATTCAATGCTATTCCCATCAAGATACCATTGACTTTCTTCAGAGAATTAGAAAAAACCACTTCAAATTTCATGTGAAACAAGAAAGAGGCTGTATAGCCAAGACAATCCTAAGCAAAAAGATAAAAGCTAGAGGCATCATGCTACCTGACTTCAAATTATACTACAAGGCTACAGTAGCCAAAACAGCATGGTACTGGTGCCAAAACAGATGTATAGATCAATGGAACAGAACACAGGCCTCAGAAATAATGCCACACATGTAAACCATCCAATCTTTGACAAACCTGACAAAAACAAGCAATGGGGAAAGGATTCCCTATTTAATAAATGATGTTGAGAAAAGTGGCTAGCCATAGGCAGAAAACTGAAACTGGACCCCTTCCTTACACCTTATACAAAAATTAACTCAAGATGGATTAAAGACTTAAACTTTAGACCTAAAACCATAAAAACCCTAGAAGAAAACCTAGGCAATACCATTCAGGACATAGGCATGGGCAAAGACTTTATGACTAAAACACCAAAAGCAATGGCAACAAAAGCCAAAATTGACAAATAAGATCTAATTAAACTAAAGAGCTTCTGCACAGCAAAAGAAACTATCATCAGAGTGAACAGGCAATCTACAGAATGGGAGAACATTTTTGCAATTATCCATCTGACAAAGGACTAATATCCAGAATCTACAAGGAACTTAAACAAATTTACAAGAAAAAAACAAACAACCCCATCAAAAAGTGGGCAAAGGATATGAACAGACATTTTTCAAAAGAAGATATTTATGCGGCTAACAAAAGTGAAAAAAAGCTCATCATCACTGGTCATTAGAGAAATGCAAATCAAAACCACAATGAGATACCATCTCACACCAGTTAGAATGGTGATCATTAAAAAGTCGGGAAACAACAAATGCTGGAGAGGATGTAGATAAACAGGAAGGCTTTTACACCATTGGTGGGAGTGTCAATTAGTTCAACCATTGTGGAAGACAGTGTGGCAATTCCTCAATGATCTAGAACTAGAAATACCATTTGACCCAGCAATCCCATTACTGGGTATATACTGAAAGGATTGTAAGTTATTTTACAATAAAGACGCATGCACACGTATGTTTATTGTGGCACTATTCACAATAGCAAAGACTTGGAACCAACCAAAATGCCCATCAATGATAGACTGGATAAAGAAAATGTGGCACATATACACCATGGAACACTATGCAGCCATAAAAAAGGATGAGTTCATGTCCTTTGCAGTTACATGGATGAAGATGGAAACCATTATTCTCAGCAACCTAACACAGGAACAGAAAACCAAACACATGTTCTCACTCATAAGTGGGAGTTGAACAATGGGAACATATGGACCCCGGGAGGGGAACATCACAAACCGGGGCCTGTTGTGGGGGTAGAGGGCAAGGGGAGGAACAGTATTAGGAGAAATACCTAATGTAGATGACGGGTTGATGGGTCCAGCAAGCCACTATAGCACATGTATACCTGTGTAACAAACCTGCACATTCTGCACATGTATCCCAGAACTTTAAGTATAATAAAAAATAATAATAATAATAAAGAAATCTGGGGCCGGGTGCGTTGGCTCACGCCTGTAATCCCAGCACTTTGGGAGGCCGAGGCGTGCAGATCATGAAGTCAGGAGATCGAGACCATCCTGGCTAACGTGGTGAAATCCCGTCTCTACTAAAAATACAAAAAATTAGCCAGGTGTGGTGGCGGGCGCCTGTAGCCCCAGCTACTCGGGAGGCTGAGGCAGGAGAATGGCATGAACCTGGGAGGCAGAGGTTGCAGTGAGCCGAGATCGTGCCACTGCACTCCAGCCTGGGCGACAGAGCGAGACTCCGTCTCAAAATAAATAAATAAACAAACAAACAAGAAATCTGCATATGTACCCCCTAAATATATTTAAAAAGTTTACAAATCACACACACACACACACACACTCACACATACACATACGCAAAAAAAATATCATGCTATTTCACTCCAACTCACCCAGGACATGAAACATCTCTTTGCTCAGCATATCTGCACTATATACACTACTCAGCCATTGCTCACTTAGTAGCCATCTCATTTACCAGGTCAACTGCCTCAGAAAACTTACAATCATGACAGAAGTTGAAGATGGAGCAGGCCCATCACATGCCAGAGTAGGAGTGAGAGATAGGGGATGGGAGGTGCCACACACTTTAAATAACCAGATCTTGCGAGAACTCACTATCGCAAGGACAGTACTAAGAGGATGGTGCTAAACCATTTATAGGAAATTTGCCCCATTATACAGTCACCTCCCACCATGCCCCACCTCCAACACTGGGGATTACAATTCAACACGAGATTTTGGTGGGGACACAGATCCAAACCATATTAGCCCTTGTGTATCAATAGTAACCTTGAATATAAATGAGTTCCCCACTTAAAAGCTATAGACCAACTGAATGGATTTTTAAAAAAATGACTCAAGTATATGTAGCCTATGAAAATTCAAAGTGAAAGGATAGAATTTAAAAATTCCATGCAAACCAAAACCAAAAGCAAGCAAGAACAGCTATATCTATATCAGATAAAAAAGACTCTAAGTCAAAACAGTAAAAAGTGACAAAGAAGATCATTACATAATAATAACAGGATCAACTCAGCCAGAGGATATAACAATTCTAAATATATATGCAAACAACGTCAAAGAACCCAGATATTTATAGTAAATATTACTAGATCTAAAGGTAAAGATCGACTCTAATGCCATAATAGTGGGAAACATCAACACAGCAGCATTGGACAGGTCATCTAGACAGAAAATAAACAAAGAAACATCAGACTTAAATTGTAATGTAGACTTAAGTGGACATAACAGACCTCTAAAGACCATTTTACCCAACAGCTACAGAATATGCATCTT
Source organism: Pan paniscus (assembly GCF_029289425.2). Classification (NCBI taxonomy): domain Eukaryota; kingdom Metazoa; phylum Chordata; class Mammalia; order Primates; family Hominidae; genus Pan; species Pan paniscus. Next base: position 45,253,851 of record NC_073257.2, on the reverse strand, counting down.
CTCACCAGGACATGGAACATTTTCCAGGATAGATCATATCTTAGGCTACAAAACCAGCCTCACCAAATTTTTAAAATGCAAAATCATATCAAGTATCTTCTAAAACCACAATGGAAAACTAGAAACTAATAGCAAGAGGATCTTTGGAAACTACAAATACACAGAAATAAAACATGCTCCTGAACAACCACTGGATCAATGAAGAAATTAAGATGGGAATCAAGGCATGACAGGCATGGTGGCTCATGCCAGTAATCCCAGCACTTTGGAAGGTTGAGGCGGGAGGATCACTTGAGGCCAGGAGTTCGAGACCAGCCTGGGAAACATGGCAAAACCCCGTCTCTCTTAAAAATACAAAAATTAGCTGGGCATGGTGGCGCAGGCCTGTAGTCCCAGCTACTCAGGTGGCTGAGGCAAGAGAATTGCTTCAGCCTGGGAGGCGGAGGTTGCAGTGAGCCGAGATCGCACCACTGCACACTGCCTGGGCAACAGAGCAAGACTCTGTCTCAAAAACATAAAAAAATAAAAAAACATGGAAGTCAAAAAAAATCATAAAACAATAGAAATTGAAACACAACACATTAAAACTATGGAATGTAACAAAAGCAGTACTAAGAGGAAAGTTTATAGCAATAAATGCCTACATCAAAAAAGCAGAAAGATCTCAAATAAACAGCTCAAATAAAATACTACACCTCAAGGAACCAGAAAAGGAGGAACAAACCAAACCAAAAATTTGTAGAAGAAAAAAATAAAGATCAGAGCAGAACTAAAACACAGATACTAAAAACAGTATAAAGGACAAAAAAAGAGTTGAATTTTTTAAAGCTAATCAAAATTGATGAACTGTTAGCTGGACTAAGCAACAAAAAAAGAAAGAAGACCCAAATGAAATCAGAAATGAAAAAAGACACATTACAATAGTTACCAGAGAAATACAAAAGATCATCAGAGACTACTATGAAAAACTATATGCTAACAAATTGGAAAACGTGGAAGAGATGAATAAATGCCTGGACACATACAACCTACCAAACTGAACAGTGTCTGTTAAAAAGCCTTAACAGATCAATAATGAGTAATAAAATTAAATCAGTAATAAAAAGTCAACAACAACAAAAAAGCCCAGGACCAGATGGCTCTACTGCTGTATTCTACCAAACTCATAAAGAGAAACTAACACCAATTCTTCTCAAACTATTCCATAGAATTGAAGAGAAAATTCTTCCTAATTCACTTTATGAAGTTCTTGATATCAAATCCAGACAAAGATACAACAAAAAAGAAAACTATAGGCCAAAACCCCTGATGAAAATTGATGCAAAAAGCCTCAACAAAATAGTAGCAAACCAAATTCAAAAAACATTTAAAAAGTTAATTCACCATGATCAAGTGGGATACACCTCAGGGACATAAAGATCATTCAATGTCCACAAATCAATAAACATGATACATCACATAAACAGAATCAAGGACAGAAACCACTGATTATCTCAATAGATACTGAAAAAACTTGATAAAATTTAACATTGTTTCATCATAAAAACTCTCAACATATTGTGTATAGAAGAAACATACATTAACACAATAAATGCTACATATGACAAACCCACAGCTAACATTATACTGAATGGGGAAAAGTCGAAACCTTTTCCTCTAAGATTTAAAATAGGACAAGGATGCCCACTTTCACAACTCTTATTAACACAGTATTAGAAGTCATAATGTGTTAGGCCATTCCTGCATTGCTATAAAGAAATACCTCAGACTGGATAATTTATAAGGAAAAGAAGTTTAATTGGCTCACAGTTCTGCAGGCTGTACAGGAAGCATGGTACCAGGTATCTGCTCAGCTTCTCATGAGGCCTTGGGCTGCTTACAATCATGGCAGAGGGCAAAGGGGGAGCCAGTGTCTCCCATGGAGAAAGCAGGAGCAAGATGGGTCAGGGGAGATGCCACATACTTTTAAACAACCAGATCTCATGAGAAGTCACTATTGTGAGAACGGCACCAAGCCACGAGGGATCTGCCCCCATAATCCAATCACCTCCCACCAGGCCCCATCTCCAACGTTGGGGTTTACGTTTCAACATGATTTTTGCGTGGAACAGATATCCAAACCATATCATTCTGCATCTGGCTCCCAAAATCTCATATCCTCACATTTCAGAATACAATCATCTCTTCTCAATAGCCCCCAAACTCTTAACTCATTCCAGCATTAACTCAAAAGTCCCAAGTCCAAACTCTCATCTGAGACTCAAGCCAATTTCCTTCTATCTATAAACCTGTAACATCAAAGCCAATTTATTTATTTCTAGATACAGTACAGGCATTGGGTAAAGATTTATGTTCCTAAAGGGAGAAGTTGGCCTAAAGAGAAGGACGACAGGCCCCATACAAATCTGAAACCCATCAGGGCAGTTACTAAATCTTAAAGCTCCAAAATAATCTCCTTTGACTCCATGTCCCAAATCCAGGGCATACTGGTACAAGAGGTGGGTTCCCAAAACCCTGGGCAGCTCTGCCCCTGTGGCTGTGCAGGGTAAGCCCCAAAGCTGCTCTTACAGGTTGGAGTTGAGTGCCTACAGTTTTTCCAGTCACAGGGTGCAAGCTGCCAGTGGATCTACCATTCTGGGGGTCTGGAGGACAGTGCCCCTTCCCATAACTCCACTAGGCAGTACCCTGTTGGGGACTCTGTGTGGGGCCTCCAGTCCCTCTTTTCCCCTTGACACTGCTGTAGTAGAGGTTCTCTGTGAGGGCTCTGCCCTTGCATTCTGCCTCGGCACCCAAGATTTCTCATATATTCCCTGAAACCTAGGCAGAGGCTGCCAAGCCTCCTTTACTCTTGTACTTTTTTCAGCTACAGGCTTAACACCATGTAGAAACCACCAAAGCTTATGGCTTGTACCCTCTAAAGCAGTGGCCTGAGCTGTATTTGGGGCCCTTTGCACCAAGGCTGGAGCTGAAGCAGCCCAGATACAAAGAGCAGTGTCCAAAGGCTGCACAGGGCAGCAGGGCCGTGGGCCTGGCATTCTTTCCTCTTAAGCTTCTGGGCATGTGATGGGAAGGGCTGCTATGAATATCTCTGAAATGACTTCAAGGCCTTTTCCCCATTGTCTTGGCTATGAGCACCTGGCTCCCTTTTTGCTATGCAAATCTCCCTAGCAAGTGGTTACTCTGCCTGGATTCTTCTGAAAACAGGCTTTTCTTTTCTTTTCTTTTCTATATGGCCAGGTTATAAATTTTCCAAATTTTTATTCTCTGCTTCCCTTTTAAATATAACTTGGAATTTTAAGTCATTTCTTTGCTCCTGTATCTGACTTAGCTTGCTGGAAGCAGCCAGGCTATGTCTTAAATGCTTTCCTGCTTAGAAATTTCTTCTGCCAGATACCCTAAGTCTAAACTTCCACAAATCCCTAGGGTGTGACAAAATACAGCCAAATTCTTTGCTAAGGCATAATAAGGGTGATCTTTGCTCTAGTTTCCAATAAGTTCCTCATTTGCATCTTGAGACCTCCTCAGCCTGGACTTCACTGTCCATATCACCATCAGCATTTTCGTCACAGTCATTTAACCAGTCTCTACGAAGTTCCAAACTCCCTTATCCTCTTGTTCTTCTTCGGAGCCCTCCAAATTTTTCCAACCTCTGCCTGTTACGCAGCTCCAAAGTTCCATCCACATTTTGAGGTATCTTTGTAGCAACGCCCCATTCCTCAGTACCAATTTCCTGTGTTAGGCTATTCCTGCCTTGGTATAAAGAAATATCTGAGACTGGGTAATTTATAAATAAAAGAGGTTTAATTGGCTCCTGGTTCTTCAGGTGTCCAGGAAGAATGGCACTGGGCATCTGCTTGGTGTCTGGTGAAGTCTTGGGCTGCTTACAATCATGATGAAAAGCAAAGAGGGAGACAGCTTTTCACATAGAGAGAGTGGAAGTAATGAGTGGGGGAGGTGTCACATACTTTTAACCAAACCTCAGGAGAACTCACTATCATGAGGATAGCACCAAGCCATGAGGGATCTGCCCCCACAACTCTAACACCTCCTACCAGACCCCATCTCCAAAACTGGGGATTACAGTTTAACATGACATTTGGGTGGGACAAATATCTAAACCATATCACATAAACAGAACAATCAGGCAAGAGAAAGAAATAAAAGGCATCCAAACAGGAAAGGAAGATGACAAATTGTCACTTTTTACAGATGACATGATCTTATATACAGAAATACCTAAAGATTCCACCAGAAAACTCTTAGAACCGCTCAATGAATTCAATAAATTTATGGCATACAAAGTCAACATAAAAAAAATCAGTTGCATTTCTATACAACATTAAAGAACTAGCTGAAGAAAAAGTCAGGAAAGCAATCCCATTTAAATAGCTATAAGAAAAAGTAATATACCTAAAAATAAATGTAATGATGAAGGTGAAAGACCTCTGTAAAGAAAGCTGTAAAACATTGATAAAATAAATTGAAGAGAATACAAAAAAATTAAAGAACATCTCATGCTCACTGACTGGAAGAATTAATATTGTAAAAATAAAGATACTACCTAAAGCAAACTACAGTTTCAATGCAATCACTATCAAAATGCCAAAAAGATTATTAAAAGAAATTTTTAAAATCTATATAGAACCACAAAAGAACCCAAATAGTCAAGCTATTCTGGGCAAAAAGAGCCAAATTGAAGGCATCACACTACCTGAATTCAAAATATACTACAAAGCTATAGTAACTAAAATATCATATTATTGATACAAAAACAGACACATAGACCAATGGAACAGAATAGAGAACCCAGAAGTAAAGCTATGCACTTACAGTCAACTCACTTTTTACAAAGGTGCCATGAACATACATTGGGGATAGGAGAGACTCTAAAAATGGTGCTTGGAAAACTAAATCTTCATGTGCAAAGAAATGAAACTAGGCCCCAATCTCTCAAAAATCAATGCAAAATGCATTACAGACTTAAATGTAAGACCTGAAACTATAAAACTACTAGAAGAAAACACAAGAGAAATGCTCTAGGACATTGGTCTAGCCAAAAATTTTATGGCCGTGATCACAAAAGCACAGGCAACAACAACAAAAATAGACAAATGGAACTATATTAAATGAAAAAGCTTCTGCCCAGCAGAAGAAACAATCAATAAGAAGGCAGCTTGTTGAATGAGAGAAAATATTTGCAAACTATTCCTTCAACAAGAAACTAATATCCAAAATATACAAGAAACCCAAACAATTCAATAGCAAAGAAACAAATAATCCCATTAAAAATTGGGCAAAAAATCTAAATAGACATTTCTTAAAGACAACATAGAAGCAGGCAGCAAATATTTTAAAAATGCTCAACATCATTAACCATAACAAAATCTAAATCAAGACCAGAATGAGAGATCATTTTATTCTAGATCGAATGCTTATTATCAAAAAGACAAAAAATAACAAACACTGTCAAAGATGTAAAAAAAAAAAAAGAACTATCACACATTGCTGGTGGGAATGTAAATTAGTACAATCATTATTAAAAAAAACATTATAGAGGTTTCTCAAAAAGCTAAAAATATAACTACAATATGATCCAGCAATCCCACTACTGGGTTTATCCAAAGGAAATGAAATCAGTATATCAAAGGAATACCTACACCATCCTGTGTACTGCAGCACTATTCACAATAGCTAAGAAATGAAATCAAGCTAAGTGTCCATCAATGGATGAATGGATAAAGAAAATATGGTACATATCCACAATGGAATACTATTCAGCCATAAAAAGAATAAAATCCTGTGATTTGTAACATGGAGGAAATTGGAGGTCATTATGTTAAGTGAAATAAGCCAGGCATAGAAAGATGAATATTGCATGTTCTCATTCTTATGTATGAGCTAAAAAAAAAAAGTGAATTTCATGGGGATATAGAGTACAATGATAGCTACAAGAGCCTGGGAAGGGGTGGGAGAATGAAGCGACATTAGCTAATGCGTTAAAACACACAATTAGGTAAAAGGAATAAGCTCTAGTGTGTGATAGCACAGTAGGATGACTATATTAACAAAATATTTTATATTTCAAAATAGCCCATAAAGTAAGATTTAAAATGTTTCCACACAAAGAAATGATAAATGTTTGAAGTGATGAATATCCTAAAGACCCCAATTTTATCATTACATATTGTATGCATATATCCAAATGTCACATGTGCCTATAAGTATGTACAAATATTATGCATCAAAAACATTTACAAGCTAAAAAAAGAAATAGGAATGATGATGATATGGCAGACTCTGTTCTGAACACTTTAACTACATTAAGTTACTCAACTTATATTAACTTACTTGATCTTCATTTTAGATAAGGAATCTGAGGTAAAGAGAGTTTAAGAAACTTTCCCAAGGTCACATCATTAGTGAGTGGCAGAGCAGAATTCTAAGAAAAGAAAAAGTGTATGAGGCAAAATAAATAAATAAATAAAATTAAGCATAGGTGGAAAAATTAATATCAAAGTAGAATCCAATTAAATATTAATAGGCATAGTGATGTCAGAAAAATGGTGGAATAGAAAGCTCCAAGCTCCCAAACTCCCCACAAAAACATAAAACACAAGCAAAAACTATGAGAACCAACTTTGTCAGAAGTCTGTGTCCGGAATTTATTCCTTCCAGTGGGTCCTTGGTCTCGCTGACTTCAAGAATGAAGCCACAGACCCTCGCAGTGAGTGTTACAGCTCTTAAAGATGGTGTGTCCGGAGTTTGTTCCTTCAGATGTTCAGATGTGTCCGCAGTTTCTTCTTTCCGGTGGGTTCGTGGTCTTGCTAACTTCAGGAGTGAAGCCACAGACCTTCGCAGTGAGTGTTAACAGCTCTTAAAGGTGGTGCATCTGGAGTTGTTTGTTCCTTCCAGTGGGTTCGCGGTCTCGCTGACTTCAGGAATGAAGCCGCAAACCCTCGCAGTGAGTGTTACAGCTTATAAAGGTAGTGCGGACCCAAAGAGTGAGCAGCAGCAAGATTTATTGTGAAGAGCAAAAAAACAAAGCTTCCACAGTGTGGAAGGGGACCCGATCGGGTTGTCGCTGCTGGCTCGGGTGGCCAGCTTTTATTCCCTTATTTGGCCCCGCTCATGTCCTGTTGATTGATCCATTTCACAGAGTGCTGATTGGTCCATTTTACAGAGCACTGATTGGTCCATTTTACAGAGTGCTGACTGGTGCATTTACAATCCTTTAGCTACACACAGAGCGCTGATTGGTGCGTTTTTACAGAGTACTGATTGGTGCATTTACAATCCTTTAGCTAGACACAGAGTGTTGATTGGTGTGTTTTTACAGAGTGCTGATTGGTGAGTTTACAATCCTTTAGCTAGACACAGAGTGCTGATTGGTGCATTTACAATCCTTTAGCTAGACAGAAAAGTTCTCCAAGTCCCCACTCGACCCAGGAAGTCCAGCTGGCTTCACCTCTCAAATGTCAGAAAAATGGTGGAATAGAAAGCTCCAAACTCCCAAACTCCCCACAAAAACGTAAAACACAAGCCAAAACTATCAGAACCAACTTTGTCAGAAGTCTGGAGAACAGTCAAAAGTTTACAGCAACCAAAAGAAAGCTGAATTAAGAAAAACATAACTTAGGGCCGGGCGTGGTAGCTCATGCCTGTAATCCCAGCACTTTGGGAGGCTGAGGCAGGTGGTTTACTTGAGGTCAGGAGTTTGAGACCAGCCTAGTCAACATGGTGAAACCTTGACTTACTGAAAATACGAAATTAGCCAAGTGTGGTGGCACATGCCTGTAGTCCCAGCTACTCAGGAGGCTGAGGCAGGAGAATCACTGGAACCTCAGAGGCAGAGGTTGCAGTGAGCGGAGATCATGCTACTACATTCCAGAAAGTCTTGACTCATCACATACAAGCGAGCCTCAATAAGATTAACTACCAATTTCTCATCAGAAACTATGGAGGCCAGAGGCAGTGGGATGATCCACTTAAGGTACTAAAAGAAAAAAAAATCAAATAAGAATTCTATACCTGGCAAAGCTGTCCTTCAAAAAGGAAGAGAAAATTAAGATGTTCCCAGAAAAACATAGGGAGTTCATGATCATGAGACAGTTAATACAAAAGAGATCCTTCAGGTTGAAATCAAAGCACACTAAGTAGTAACTCAAAGCCATATGAAGAAATAAAGTTTCCTGGTAAAGATAACTATGTAGACAATTACAAAAACCAATATTATTGCATCATTTATTTGTAACTTCACTTTTTACTTCCTGCATTATTTAAAAGACAAATTAATAAGAAATAATTTTGCACCATTATTGGGTATGCAATATATAAAGATGTAATTTTGTCATTAGATACAGGGTGCAGGGAATTGAGCAGTCTCAAGCAGAGGTTCTCTAGGCTATTAAAATTAAGTTGGGGAAGTCCTAGCCAGAGCATTCAAGCAAGGGAAAGAAATAAAAGGCATCTGAATTGGAAAAGAGGAAGTCAAACTATTTTTGCTTGCCAATGATATGATCATATACCTAGAAAAGCCTAAAGACTCCTCCAAAAAGACTCCTATATTTGATAAATGAATTCAGTAAAGTCTCAGGTTACAAAATCAGTGTACACAAATCAGTAGCACTACTATACACCAACAATGACCAAGCAGAGACTCAAATCAAGAACTCAATCTTTTTTACAATAGCTGCAAAAAAACAAAAAAACTAGAAATATACGCAACAAATGAGGTAAAAGAGCTCTACATGGAGAACTATAAAATACTGCTGAAAGAAATCACATATGACACAAACAAATGAAAACACATCCCATGCTCATGGATTGGAAGAATATCATAAAAATGACCATACTGCCTATTGTACAGAATCAATGCAATTCCTATCAAAATACCAACATCATTTTTCACAGAATCAGAAAAAAATCCTAAAATTAATATGGAACCAAAAAAGAGTATACAAAGTTATAATAACCAAAACAGCATGGTACTGGCATAAAAGTAGATAGACCAATGGAACAGAAAAGAGAGCTCAGTAATAAAGCTAAATACCTAAAAGAAACTAATCTTCAACAAACCACACAAAAACATAAATTGGTTAAAGGACACCCTATTCAATAAATGGTTCTGGGAAACCTCAATAGCCACATGTAGAAGAATGAAACTCTATCCCTATCTCTTACCATATACAAAAAGAAAGGTGGGAATGGGTGAGGTATTTAAAAACCTGCATATTGAAGACAATGTATGCTACTCAGGTGACAGGTGCACTAAAATCTCACACTTCACCATTGTATAATTCATCCATGTAACCAAAACACACTGTACCCCTAATATTATTGAAATAAAAATTAAAAGTATCAACTCAAGTTGTTATAAGTTTAAAGTGTTAAATATAATCCCCATTTTAACCATAAAAAATCTAAAAACATACACAAAAGAAAATGAGAGGAGAATAAAAAATGTTACACTATGAAAAAAATCAATGAAACACAATGAAGATGCTAATGGAGGAAATGAAGGGGAAATGGCTTAAAACATACTGAAAACAAATATAATAATGACAAAAGCAAGTTCCCCTTAACAGCAATTATATTAAGTATAAGTGGATTATACCTCCAATCTAAAGACAGAAACTGACAAAACCTTTTAAACACATACATACATACATGACCCAATGACATGCTATGTATAAGAGACTCATTTTAGATGCAAAGACACAAAAATATTGAAAGTAAAGGGATGGATAAAGATATCCTATACAAAAAATAACAAAAAAAATCTGGCATGGCTACACTAATATCAAACAAAACAGACTTTAAGCCAAGAACTGTTACAACAAAGACGAGCAGTACACACTAATAAAAGGGTCAACGAATCAAGCAGATATAACAATTAAAAACATATATATAACAAACAGCAGAGTCCCAAAATATCTGAACCAAACACTGACACAACTGAAGGGAGAAACAGACAGATCTATTATAGTTGGAGATATAGATACTCTTCTTTTAATAATGGACACAACAAGCAGAGAGAAGAGCAGTTAGTAAATATTTGACTTGAACAACACGATAGCCCAACTGGACCTAACAGATATATGCAGAACCCTCCACCCAACATCAGCAAAATACACAATTTTTTTCTAGTGTACATAGAACACTCTCTAGGAAAGACCACATGTTAGGACACAAAACAAGTCTTAATAAATATAAAGAAATTAAAATGAATATGAAGTACCTTTTCTAATCTAATTTTTAAAAACTAAAAATTAGAGATGGAAAATTTAAATTCACAAATATGTTGAATTTAAACAACATGCTCTTAAACTACCAATGGGTCCCACAATAAATCATAAGGTAAAATAGAAAATATCTTGAGACAGGGGTGGCACCAAGATGGCCGAATAGGAACAGCTCCAGTCTGCAGCTCCCAGCGTGAATGATGCAGAAGACAGGTGATTTCTGCATTTCCAACTGAGGTACCAGGTTCATCTCACTGGGGCTTCCCAGACACGTGGGTGCAGCCCACGGAGCAGGGCGGGGCATCGCCTCACCCTGGAAGCTCAAGGGATCAGGGAATTCCCTTTCCTAGCAAAGGGAAGCCATGACAGATGGTACTTGGAAAATCAGGACACTTCCACCCTGATATTGCACTTTTCCAATGGCCTTAGCAAATGGCATACCAGGAGATTATATCCCGTGCCTGACTCGGAAGGTCCCACATCTATGGAGCCTCACTCACTGCTAGCACAGCAGTCTGAGATCGAACTGCAAGGCGACAGTGAGGCTGGGGGTGGGGCATCCACCATTGCTGAGGCTTGAGTAGGTAAACAAAGCCGCCAGGAAGCTCCAACTGGGTGGACCCCACTGCAGCCCAAGGAGGCCTGCCTGCCTCTGTAGACTCCACCTCTTGGGGCAGGGCATAGCTGAACAAAAGGCAGCAGAAACTTCTGCAGACTTAAAACGTCCCTGTCCGACAGCTTTGAAGAGAGTAGCGGTTCTCCCAGCATGGAGTTTGAGATCTCAGAACGGACAGACTGCCTCCTCAAGTGGGTCCCTGACCCCCGAGGAGCCTAATTGGGAGGCACCTCCCAGTAGGGGGGCGACTGACACCTCATAAGGCCGGGTGCCCCTCTGAGACGAAGCTTCCTGAGGAAGGATTATGCAGCAACATTTGCTGTTCCGCAGCCTCCGCTGCATACCCAGGCAAACAGGGTCTGGCGTGGACCGCCAGCACACTCCAACAGACCGGCAGCTGAGGGTCCTGACTGTTAGAAGGAAAACTAACAAACAGAAAGGACATCCACACCAAAACCCCATCTGTGCATCAGCATCATCAAAGACCAAACGTAGATAAAATCACAAAGATGGGGAGAAACCGGAGCAGAAAAGCTGAAAATTCGAAAAATCAGACACCTCTTCTCCAAAGAAACAGAGCTCCTCACCAGCAACCGAACAAAGCTGGATGGAGAATGACTTTGATGAGTCGAGACAAGACTTCAGATGATCAGTAATAACATACTTCTCCGAGCTAAAGGAGGATGTTTGAACCCATCGCAAGAAGCTAAAAACCTTGAAAAAAGAGTAGACGAATGGCTAACTAGAATAAAGTGTAGAGAAGTCCTTAAATGACTTGATGGAGCTGAAAACCATGGCACGAGAACTGCATGACACACGCACAAGTTTCAGTAGCCGATTTGATCAAATTGAAGAAACAGTATCAGTGATTGAAGATCAAACGAATGAAATGAAGCAAGAAGTTTAGAGAAAAAAAGAGTAAAAAGAAATGAACAAAGCCTCCAAGAAATATGGGACTATGAAAAGCCAAATCTGAGTCTGATTGGTGTACCTGAAAGTAACGGGGAGAATGGAACCAAGTTGGAAAACACTCTTCAGGATATTATCCAGGAGAACTTCCCCAATCTAGCAAGGCAGGCCAACATTCAAATTCGGGAAATACACAGAACGCCACAAAGATATTCCTTGAGAAGAGCAACCCCAAGACGCGTAATTGTCACATTCACCAAGGTTGAAATGAAAAAAAAAAAAATGTTAAGGGCAGCCAGAAAGGTCGGGTTACCACAAAGGGAAGCCCATCAGACTAACAGCAGATGTCTCGGCAGAAACTCTACAAGCCAGAAGAGACTGGGGGCCAATATTCAACATTCTTAAAGAAAAGAATTTTCAACCCAGAATTTCATATCCAGCCAAACTAAGCTTCATAAGTGATGGAGAAATAAATACTTTACAGACAAACAAATGCGGAGAGATTTTGTTATCACAATGCCTGCCTTACAAGAGCTCCTGAAGGAAGCATTAAACATGGAAAGGAACAACCGGTACCAGCCACTGCAAAAACATGCCAAATTGTAAAGACCGTCAAGGCTAGGAAGAAGCTGCATCAACTAACGAGCAAAATAACCAGCTAACATCATAATGACAGGATCAAATTCACACATAACAATATTAACCTTAAATGTAAATGGGCTAAATGCTCCAGTTAAAAGACACAAACAGGCAAATTGGATAGAGTCAACACCCTCAGTGTGCTGTATTCAGGAGAACCATCTCACGTGCAGAGACACACATAGGCTCAAAATAAAGGGATGGAGGAAGATCTACCAAGAAAATGGAAAACAAAAAAAGGCAAGGGTTGCAATCCTAGTCTCTGATAAAACAGACTTTAAACCAACAAAGATAAAAAGAGACAAAGAAGGCCGTTACATAATGGTAAAGGGATCAATGCAACAAGAAGAGCTAACTATCCTAAATATATATGCACCCAATACGGGAGCACCCAGATTCATAAAGCAAGTCCTGAGAGACCTAAAAAGAGACTTAGACTCCCACGCAATAATAATAGGAGACTTTAACACCCCACTGTCAACATTAGACAGATCAACCAGACAGAAAGTTAACAAGGATATCCAGGAAATGAACTCAGCTCTGCACCAAGTGGACCTAATAGACATCTACAGAACTCTCCACCCCAAATCAACAGAATATACATTCTTCTCAGCACCACATCACACATATTCCAAAACTGACCACATAGTTGGAAGTAAAGCACTCCTCAGCAAATGTAAAAGAACAGAAATTATAACAAATTGTCTCTCAGACCACAGAGCAACCAAAATAGAACTGAGGATTAAGAAACTCACTCAAAACCACTCAACTACATGGAAACTGAACAACCTGCTTCTGAATGACTACTAGGTACATAACAAAATGAAGGCAGAAATAAAGATGTTCTTTAAAACCAATGAGAACAAAGACACAACATACCAGAATCTCTGGGACACATTTAAAGCAGTGTGTAGAGAAAAATTTATAGCACTAAATGCCAATAAAAGAAAGCAGCAGAGATCTAAAATGGACACCCTAACATCACAATTAAAAGAACTAGAGAAGCAAGAGCAAACACATTCAAAAGCTAGCAGAAGGCAAGAAATAACTAAGATCAGAGCAGAACTGAAGGAGATAGAGACAAAAAACTCTTCAAAAAATCAATGAATCCAGGAGATGGTTTTTTGAAAAGATCAACAAAATTGATAGACTGCTCCCAAGACTAAGAAAAGAGAGAAGAATCAAATAGACGCAATAAAAAATGATAAAGGGGATATCACCACCAATCCTACAGAAATACAAACTACCATCAGAGAATACTATAAACATCTCTACGCAAATAAACTAGAAAATCTAGAAGAAACAGATAAATTCCCCGACACATACACCCTCCCAAGACTAAACCAGGAAGAAGTTGAATCCCTGAATAGACCAATAACAGGCTTTGAAATTGAGGCAATAATTAATAGCTTACCAACCAAAAAAAGTCCAGGACCAGACAGATTCACAGCCAAATTCTACCAGAGGTACAAAGAGGAGCTGGTTCCATTCCTTCTGAAACTATTCCAATCAATAGAAAAAGAGGGAATCCTCCCTAATTCATTTTATGAGGCCAACATCATCCTGATACCAAAGCCTGGCAGGGATACAACAAAAAAAGAGAATTTTATACCAATATCCCTGATGAACATCGATGCAAAAATCCTCAATAAAATACTGGCAAACCAATTCAGCAGCACATCAAAAAGCTTATCCACCACGATCAAGTTGGCTTCATCTCTGGGATGCAAGGCTGGTTCAACATACACAAATCAATAAACGTAATCCATCATATAAACAGAACCAATGACAAAAACCACATGATTATCTCAATAGATGCAGAAAAGGCCTTTGACAAAATTCAACAGCCATTCATGCTAAAAACTCTCAATAAATTAGGTATTGATGGGACATATCTCGAAACAATAAGAACTATCTATGACAAACCCACAGCCCATATCATACTGAATGGGCAAAAACTGGAAGTGTTCCCTTTGAAAACTGGCAGAAAACAGGGATGTCCTCTCTCACCACTCCTATTCAACTTAGATTTGGAAGTTCTGGCCAGGGCAATCAGGCAAGAGAAAGAAATAAAGGGTATTCAATTAGGAAAAGAGGAAGTCAAATTGTCCCTCTTTGCAGATGACATGATTGTATATTTAGAAAACCCCATTGTCTCAGCCCAAAATCTCCTTAAGCTGATGAGCAACTTCAGCAAAGTCTCAGGATACAAAATCAATGTGCAAAAATCACAAGCATTCCTATATACCAATAACAGACAAACAGGGAGCCAAATCATGAGTGAACTCCCATTCACAATTGCTTCAAAGAGAATAAAATACCTAGGAATACAACTTACAGGGCATGTGAAGGACCTCTTCAAAGAGAACTACAAACCACTGCTCAGTGAAATAAAAGAGGACACAAATAAATGGAAGAACATTCCATGCTCATGGATAGGAAGAATCAATATCGTGAAAATGGCCATACTTCCCAACGTAATTTATAGATTCAATGCCATCCCCTTCAAGCTACCAATGACTTTCTTCACAGAATTGGAAAAAACTACTTTAAAGTTCATATGGAACCAAAAAAGAGCCTGCATTGCCAAGACAATCCTAAGCCAAAAGAACAAAGCTGGAGGCATCATGCTACCTGACTTCAAACTATACTACAAGGCTACAGTAATCAAAACAGCATGGTACAGGTACCAAAAGAGAGAGATACACCAGTTGGACACAATAGAGCCCTCGGAAATAATATCACACATTGAAAACCATCTGATCTTTGACAAACCTGACAAGAACAAGCAATGGGGAAAGGATTCCCTATTTAATAAATGGTGCTCGGAAAACTGGCTAGCCATACGTAGAAAGCTGAAACTGGATCCCTTCCTTACACCTTATACAAAAATCAATTCAAGATGGATTAAAGACTTAAATGTTAGACCTGAAACCATAAAAACCCTTGAAGAAAACCTAGGCAATACCATTCAGGAAATAGGCATGGGCAAGGACTTCATGTGTAAAACACCAAAAGCAATGGCAACAAAAGCCAAAATTGACAAATGAGATCTAATTAAACTAAAGAGCTTCTCCACAGCAAAAGAAACTATCATCAGAGTGAACAGGCAACCTACAGAATGGGAGAAAATTTTTATAATCTACCCATCTGACAAAGGGCTAATATCCAGAATCTACAAAGAACTTAAACAAATTTACAGGAAAAAATCAAACAAACCCATCAAAAAGTGGGCAAAGGATATGAACAGACACTTCTCAAAAGAAGATATTTATGTAGCCAACAGACACATGAAAAAATGCTCATCATCACTGGCCATCAGAGAAATGCAAATCAAAACCACAATGAGATACCATCTCACACCAGTTAGAATGGCAATCATTAAAAAGTCAGGAAACAACAGGTGCTGGAGAGGATGTGGAGAAATAGGAATGCTTTTACACTGTTGGTGGGACTGTAAAGTAGTTCACGCATTGTGAAAGACAGTGTGGCAATTCTTCAAGGATCTAGAACTAGAAATACCATTTGATCCAGCCATCCCATTACTGGGTATATAACCAAAGGAT
This sequence comes from Pan paniscus, assembly GCF_029289425.2. Taxonomy (NCBI): domain Eukaryota; kingdom Metazoa; phylum Chordata; class Mammalia; order Primates; family Hominidae; genus Pan; species Pan paniscus. Next base: position 45,237,880 of record NC_073257.2, on the reverse strand, counting down.
TATAAATCATGCTGCTATAAAGACACATGCACACGTATGTTTATTGTGGCACTATTCACAATAGCAAAGACTTGGAACCAACCCAAATGTCCATCAACGACAGACTGGATGAAGAAAATGTGGCACATATACACCATGGAATACTATGCAGCCATAAAAAAGGATGAGTTCATGTCCTTTATAGGGACATGGATGAAGCTGGAAACCATCATTGTCAGCAAACTATTGCAAGGACAGAAAACCAAACACCACGTGTTCTCACTCACAGGTGGGAACTGAACAATGAGAACACATGGACACAGGGTGGGGAACACCACACACTGGGGCCTGCCTGGGGGTGTGGGGAGCAGGGAGGGATAGCATTAGGAGATATACCTAATGTAAATGACGAGTTAATGGGTGCAGCACACCAATATGGCACATGTATACATATGTAACAAACCGGCACGTTATGCACATGTACCCTAGAACTTAAAGTAAAATTAAAAAATATACATCTTGAGACAAATGAAAACAAAAATAAAAATTTACCTAAAACTTGTAAGATGCAGCGAAAGTTGTACAAAAAATGAAATTTAGAGCTGTAGACACACATTAAAAAGAAAATCTCAAATAAACAACCTAATTTTATGCCTTAAAAAAACTAGAAAAAGAAGGACAACCTAAACCCAAAGCTAGCAGAAAAATTAATAAAGGTAAGATCAGAGATAAATGAAGTAAATAGAAAAACAATAGGTAAAATCCATGAAATCAAGAATTGGTTCTTTGAAAAGGCTGACAAAATTGAGACATTTAGCTAGATTGAATAAAAGAGAGAGAAGACTCAACTAAAATCAGAAATGAAAAAGAAACATTGTAATTTTATAAACTAAAAAGGATTATAAGAAAATACAATGCACAACTGTAAAACAAAAATTGGATTACCGAGGTGATATGAATAAATTCATAGAAACACCAACCTACCAAGACTGAATCATGAATAGAAAATCTGAACTATAGAGGAAGTGGAGCAAGACGGCTAAATAGAAGCTTCCACAAATAGTCCTCTCCACATGAGCACCAAATTTAACAACTATCTACACAAAAAAAGGACCTTCATAAGAACCAAAAAACAGCTTAGGTACTATGTCACTCACAGTGAGAAAGAGCACCAATTGCTTTCTTGAGGTCTCCAATTCGAGACCTTTGCTCTTAGATGGCATTTCTGGACCTACCCTGGGACAGATGGGAGCCCGCTGCCCTGAAGGGTGAATCCCAGGCCTGGCAGCATTCACCAAAAGCTAACTGAAGAGCCCTTGGTCCTTAAATAAACACAGGTAACACCCTGGCAGTGCTCCCCATGGGCCTGTGGTGGTGCTGGTGAGACTCCTCTGCCTTTTAGTGAAAGTGATATTCTCTGGTGGCATGTAGTAATTACTCACTTTTATTTTTTGTGTATCTATTAATATATTTTTAGATTTGAGGTTACCATGAGGCTTGCAAATCATATAACCCATTATTTTAAACTGATGATAACACTGATTGCACAAACAAACAAACAAAAAAACAAGCAAAAAGGAAACTAACAAAAACTCTTAAATTTGCCATTTTGATGCCAATAATCCTTAAAATTGCCCTTCTTGGCCTTTGCAGCTAATAACACTTAATTTTTCCTAATTCTAGAATTAAATTTTCCCTAATTCTAGAATTGAAAAATGCAATAAACATGCTGAATAATGCATCAGAGTCCTTAATAGCAGAACTGATCAGGCAGAAGAAAAAATTAGAGAGTTTCAAGAGGGGCTATTTGAAAATACACAGTCAGAGGAGAAAAAAGAATAAAAAACAATGAAGCATGCCTACAAGATCTATAAATTAGGGAAAATTTAAGTGTTATTAGCTGCAAAGGCCAAAAAGGCCAAATTTAAGCATTATTGGCATCACAATGGCAAATTTAAGAGTTATTGGCCTCAAAGAGGAGGTAGAAAGAGGGAGATGGGGTAAAAAGTTTATTCAAAGAGATAATAACAGAGAACTTCCCAAACCCAGACAAAGAGATCAATATTCAAGAACAAGAATGTTATAGAAACAGATTTAACCCAAAGAAAACTACCTCAAGGCATTTAATAATCAAACTCCCAAAGGTCAAGGATAAAGAAAGAATCCTAAAAGCAGCAAGAGGGAAAAAAACAAATAACATACAATGGAGCTCCAATACATCTGGCAGCAGACTTTTCAGTGAAAATCTTACAGGCCTGGAGAGAGTAGTATGACATATTTAAAGAGCTGAAGGAAAAAGACTTTTACCCTAGAATATTATATCTGGCAAAATATGCTTTAAGCATAAAGGAAAAACAAAGACCTTCCCAGACAAACAAAAGCTGAGGGATTTTATCAACACCAGACCTGTCCTATAAGAAATGCTAAAGAGAGTTCTTCAATCTGAAAGAAAAGGACATTCATGAACAATAAGAAATCATTTGAAGGTACGAAACTCACAGGTAGTAGCAGATAGAAAAACAGAGAATAGTATAACACTATAATTGTGATGTGTAAAGTACTCTTAAGTAGAAAGACTAAATAATGAACCAATTGAAAATAAATAGAACTACAACAACTTTCCAAGACATAGTTAACAATAAGACATAAAGAGAAAAATCAAAAAGTTAAAAAGCAGGGGGATGAAGTTAAAGTGTAGAGTTTTTGCTAGTTTCCTTTTTGCTTGTTTTTGCTGTTGTTGTTGTTATTTGTGCAATCAGTGTTAAGTTATCATCAGTTTAAAATAATGGGTTATATGATTTGCAAGCCTCATGGTAACCTCAAATCTAAAAATATATACAATGGACACACAAAAAATAAAAAGCAAGTAATTACTACATGCCACCAGAGAAAATCACCTTCACTAAAAGGAAGACAAAAAGGGAAGAAAGAAGGAAGAGAAGACCACAAAACAACTGGAAAAGCAATAACAAAATGGCAAGAATAAGTCCTTAGAATCAATAACAACACTGAATGTAAATAGACTAAACTGTCCAATCAAAAGATACAGAGTAGCTGAATAGATTTGAAAAAATCAATATCCAATGATTGGTTGAGTATAATAAACACACTTCACCTATAAGGATATGCATAGACTGAAAGCATAGGGATGAAAAAAAGCATATTCCATGCAAATGGAAACCAAAAAAATCAGCAGGAGTAGCAACACTTATATCAGACACAATACATTTCAAGATAAAAACTATAAGAAGAGACAAAGAGGAGCATTATGTAATGATAAAGGGGTAAATTTAGCACGATAATATAACAATTGTAAATATATATGCACCCAAAACTGGAGCACCACAGTTTATAAAGCAAATGTTATTAAAGCTAAAGAAAGACATAGACCCAAATACAATAACAGTTGGAGACTTCAACACACCACTTTCAGCATTAGACAGATCCTCCAGACAGAAAATCAACAAAGAAATCTCGTACTTAATCTACACTATAAACCAAATAGATATTTACAGAACATTTCTTTCAGTGGCACCAGAATACACATTTTTCTCCTCAGCACATGGATTATTCTCAAGCATAGATCATTTGTTAGGCCACAAAACAAGTCTTAGAACATTCAAAATAATGAAATAGCCAAGATTTGGAAGCAGCCTAAGTGTCCAGCAACAGATGAATGAATAAAGAAAATTTGGTACATATACACAATGGAGGACTATTCAGCCATAAAAAGAATGAGATCCTGTTTATGTGCAACAACATAGATGGAACTGGAGGACATTATGTTAAGTGAAATAAGCCAGGCACAGAAAGACAGACTGCATGTTTTCACTTATTTGTGGGAGCTAAAAATTAAAACAATTGAACTCATGGATGGACATTGAGAGTAGAAGGATGGTTAACCAGAGGCTGGTAAGCATAGTGGGGGAAACGAGGATGAGTACACAAAAACAGAAAGAATGAATAAGATCTAGTGTTTGATAGCACAATAGGGTGACTATAGTCAATAATAATTTAATTATACATTTTAAAATAACTAAGAAAGTATAATTGGATTATTCGTAACACAAAGGATAGATGCTTGAGATGATGGATACCCCATTCACCCTACTGTGATTATTGTGATTATTACACATTATATGCCAGTATCAAAATATCTGATATTCCCCCATAAATATATACACCAACTATGTATCCAGAAAAAAAATTATAAACTAAAAATTTAAAAAAGAAAATCTGAACAGACCTATAACTAGTAAGAAAATTGAACTGGTAATCATAACGCTTTCAACAAAGAAATGTCTAGGACCAGATGGCCTCACTGATGAATTCTATAAAACATTTAAAGAAGATTTAACACCAATCCTCCTCACACTCTTCCAAAAAATAGAAGAATAGGGAAAACTTACAAAATAAGACCAACATTACCATGATACCAGAATCAGAAAAAGACATTATTTTTAAAAACATACAGAGCAATATCCTTATGATACAGATGCAAAACTTCTCAAAAAATACTAGAAAAATGGACTAATGGCATATTAAAAGAATCATACACCAAGACCAAATAGGATTTATCCCAGGAAAGAAAGTGTGGTTCAAACTAGGAAAATCACTCAGTATAATACACCACATTAATAGAACAATGGAAAAAGCCACATGATCATCTCATCTCAATTGATGCAAAAAAATGCATGTGACAAAATCTGTTACCATTTCATGGTTTAAAAAACACTCTCACAAAACTATGAATAGAAGAAAACTTCCACAACATGATAAAGTACATTTATAAAAACCCACACCTAATATACCTGCCTTAGTCCATTTTCTATTGCTATAACTGAATACCTGAGACTGGGTAATTTGTAAAGAAAAGAAATTTATTTCTTACAGTTCTGAAAGCTGGGGATTTCAAAGTTGAGGAGCCACATCGGAAGAGTGCCTCCTTGCTGGTAGGAACTCTCTCTGCAGAGTGCTGAGGCCGTTCTGGGCATCACATGGCGAAGAAGCTCACAAGAGACAGACAAACTGGCTTTTATAGAAGACCCATTCTCTTGATAACCTATTAATCTATGAATGGATTAATTTATTCATGTGGCAAGGCCTCCATGACCTCATCAACTCCCAAAGGTCCCACCTGTCAACACTGCTACAATGGGGACCAAGTTTCCAGCACATGAACTTTTAGGGTATACATTCAAACCATAACAATATCCAATTGTGAAAGACTGAAAATTTTCCTCTTAAGGAAAAAATGAGGATGTCCACTTCATCACTTTTATTCAACATTGCACTAAAAGATCCAGCCAGAGAAATTAGAAAATAAAAAGAAACAAAGGCCATACGAATTGGAAAGGAAGAAGTAAAACTATCTTTATTCACAGATGATTCATATATATATATAATTTCAAAGGTTCCACACAAAAACATTAGAGTTAACATATAAACTCAGCAGTTACAGAATACAAATCAGTGTGTGCTTTGATTTAAACGTGCCTCCTAAAGTTCATATACTAGAAACTTAATCCCTCATGCAACAATGTTGAGAGTTAGGCTCTTTAAGATATAATTAGGTCATGAGGGCTTCATCCTCATGAATAGATTAATGCCATTATTGTAGGAGGGGGTTAGTTATCACAAAGTAGGCTCCCGAGTTTGTCCCCCTTCCTCTCTCTGTTGCTCTCTCATGCTCTCTCACCCTTCCACCTTCTGCCATGGGATGATGCAGCAAGAAGGCTGTAGCCAGAGGCAGGTCCCTTGACCTTGGACTCCCCAGCCTTCAGAACTGTAAAAAATAAATTTTTCTTTATATTAGGCAGTCTGTGGTATTCTGTTACAGCAATCCAAAATGGAGGAAAATGCGGGGAATGAGAGTTATTGCTTAATGAGTTTCCTTTGGGAGTGATGAAAAGTTGTGGAAATAGATGTTAGTGATGATTGCACAACACTGTGAACGTAATTAACGCCACTGAATTGTATACTTAAAGATGGTTAAAATGATGTATTTTATGTTACGTATACTTCATATTTTGAAAATTTTAACTAGATTAATTCAGTTCAACTTGACTGCTGGGATAAAAGAAAATGTCTTTAGATAATAATGAATATTTAGCTCAGACAATGGATCATCACAGGTCAAACAGAGGCATTCCCACTTCAAAACACAATAGAAGAGTGTTGCTCCTGTATCCTCCACCACAGCCATTTAATTTTGCTTAAAAGTTTAGGTCAATGCCAATCCTAAGCAAAAACAACAAAGCTGGAGGCATCATGCTACCTGACTTCAAACTATACTACAAGGCTACAGTAGCCAAAACAGCTTGGTACTGGTACCAAAACAGATACATAGACCAATGGAACAGAACAGAGGCCTCAGAAATAAAACTACACATCTACAACCATCTGAACTTTGACAAACCTGACAAAAACAAGCAATAGGGAAAGGATTCCCTATTTAATAAATGGTATTGGGAAAAGTGGCTAGCCATATGCAGAAAACTGAAACTGGATCCCTTCCTTACACCTTATACAAAAATTAACTAGAGATGGATTAAAGACTTAAACATAAGACCTAAAACCATAAAATCCCTAGAAGAAAACCTAGGCAATATCACTCAGGACATAGGCATGGCCAAAGTCTTTATGACTAAAACACCAAAAGCAATGGCAACAAAAGCCAAAATTGACAAATAAGATCTAATTAAACTAAAGAGTTTCTGCACAGCAAAAGAAACTATCATCAGAGTGAACAAGCAACCTACAGAATGGGAGAACAATTTTGCAATCTATCCATCTGACAAAGGGCTGATATCCAGAACCTACAAGAAACTTAAACGAATTTACAAGAAAAAAACAAACAACCCCATCAAAAAGTGGGCGAAGGATATGAACAGACACTTTTCAAAAGAAGACATTTATGCGGCCAACAAACATGAAAAAAGCTCATCATCACTGGTCATTAGAGAAATGCAAATCAAAACCACAATGAGATATCATCTCACATTTATTAGAATGGTGATCATTAAAAAGTCAGGAAGCGGCAGATGCTGGAAAGGATGTGGAGAAATAGGAATGCTTTTACACTGTTGGTGGGAGTGTAAACTAGCTCAACCATTGTGGAAGTCAGTGTGGCGATTCCTCAAGGATCTAGAACTAGAAATACCATTTGACCCAGCAATCCCATTACTCGGTATATACCCAAAGCATTCTAAATCATTTTACTATAAAGACACATGCACATGTATGTTTACTGTGGCACTGTTCACAATAACAAAGGCTTGGAATCAACCCAAATGCCCATCAATGATAGACTGGATAAAGAAAATATGGCAGATATACACCGTGGAATACTATGCAGCCATAAAAAGGATGAGTTCACGTCCTTTGCAGGGACGTGGATAAAGCCAGAAACCATCATTCTCTGCAAACTAACACAAGAACAGAAAACCAAACACCACATGTTCTCAATCATAAGTGGGAGTTGAACAATGAGAACACATGGACACAGGGAGGGGAACATCACACACAGGGGCCTGTCAGGGGATGGGGGCCTAGGAGAGGGATAGCATTAGGAGAAATACCTAATGTAGATGACGGGTTGATGGGTGCAGCAAACCACCATGGCACATGTATACCTATGTAACAAACCTGCACGTTCTGCACATGTATCCCAGAACTTAAAATATAATAATAAAAAAAAAATTTGGCTGGGCGCGGTGGCTCACGCCTGTAATCCCAGCACTTTGGGAGGCCAAGGCGGGTGGATCATAAGGTCAGGAGATCAAGACCATCCTGTCTAACACGGTGAAACCCTGTCTCTACTAAAAATATAAAAAATTAGCTGGGCATGGCAGCGTGCGCCTGTAGTCCCAGCTACTCGGGAGGCTGAGGCAGGAGAATGGCGTGAACCCGGGAGGCGGAGCTTGCAGTGAGCCGAGATCGTGCCACTGCACTCCAGCCTGGGCGACAGAGAGAGACTCTGTCTCAAAAAAAAAAAAAAAAAAAAATTTAAGTTTAGGTCAATGCAATAAAATATTGATTGAATACTAACATGATACATGTTGGAAAGGAAGAAAAAAATATCTTTGCTTTTAACCGTATATCAAACACCTAAATAACCTAGCAAAAATATTACATATACAGAAATCATCTTTTTTCCTGCTATGCTCAGATTAATTTTGGGTGTCATATTAAGAATTCATAATGCCACATACTATTATTTGCTTGTGATAAAGCTATTGCTTCCCCTTTACACAGATCTTAGTTAAAATAGACTCTCTAAGTAATATAATGATAACTCACCAATTTTTTTTTTTTTTTTTTGAGATGAAGTGTCACTCTGTCGCCCAGGCTGGAGTGCAGTGGCGTGATCTCGGCTCACTGCAACCTCCACCTCCTGGGTTCAAGCGTTTCTCCTGCCTCCACCTCCTGGGTTCAAGCGATTCTCCTGCCTCTGCCTCCTGAGTAGCTGGGATTACAAGCACGCACCATCACACCCAGCTAATTTTTGTATTTTTAATAGAGACAGGGTTTCGTCATGTTGGTTAGGCTGGGCTCGAACTCCTGACCTCGTGATCCACCCGCCTCGGCCTCCCAAAGTGCTGGGATTACAGGCATGAGCCACCACGCCCGGCCCACCGAGATAATTTTTATATAATTGTCGTTATATTTGTATGCTATCCAGTGACTCCCTAACAAGTTGTTTGTATATTTAATAATGTTTTCCCCTCATTTATTTATAATTATATCATGGGAACACATAATCATTCAATCACATTTTCATCTTCCAAAACAGAGTCTTTTTACCTTGAGATTTTTCTGCTGCTTGGTAAGTTTGTTCTTCAGTCATCTTTTGTAATTGTTCTTCTGAAACATCAGCCTTAATAACAAAAGTTGTAATAAGTAATTAGAAATTATATACATATATATATCAAGACTGGTATTTAATTACCTGCTTTGAGAAAAAGAGCTAGCTTTTTGCTCTCATCTACAATGTCATTGCAGAAACATTTTATTTTTCATTATTTCCTGAATGTATCAAATTAAAAAGTCAGAACAATAATGGACCTGAGAGGCAATTGGGAACACTGAATAGCAAGGAGGGTGCCCAAGCAATATTGTGATTTTTCCCTCGCAAATAGTTCTAAGCAAATAGTGTTAATAATTATTAAGATTCTTGTTTAGATTTATGTTTTAGTCTGTTTTAATCTTTAGAAGAACTTAAATGGCTTACAAAATTATTATTATAGGAATACTTTAATAAAATGTATGATAAAAATATATTGTGGATACACGTCAAATATGTACAGCCTTTTTATCTTTTCTCTTTTTCCCAGCATTTTTGCCCTGAGAATTTCCTAATTAAATGCTTTTTAACAAAAGCAATTCTAAAAATTTTCTAGGTCTTGTTTAGAGACCTATATAAAATTGTTTCAAAATTAGTTTGCTTTTACAATCATCTTATTGTATAAAAATTTTTTTTGTAGATGAAGCTGAAAACTATGAAAATTTCCCTTATCTCAGAATGACATATCTTTTATATTACCATTAAAACTAAAATGTAACCCACAACTTTTTAATCAATATTAAACAATTTTTATAAGTTAAGAATATTACTTAGATTCCCAAATATTACTTTCAGCATTCTAAATATAAAGTGGGTTGTGTTAAAAGGCAAACTTTTAATTCTCTTGAAATAAGAAAATATTGAATTTTTAACCCATTTAAATGGGTTAGCATTTATTTACTGAAGGAGCAATATGAAATAAACAGCTTTCAAGTTTCTATATATATCATACCTTTTTACTTTCTGTAAGAACAGGAGGTAAAATGAATGGTGATATCACTGTTTCATTTTTTTGAGCCAATGTTCCAACAGACAGTGAATCTTGAACTTCTTTGCTGGATGATACTGTTGTAAGTGATTTATCATGGGTCTCTGATGGAGATTTATAGGATTGGTTTTCAGCAACTGAAACTTCATTTGAACTCTCTAAAAATGCTGATTCATCTTGAGACTTAAGGATCTGTGAAAGATCTGAAATAGCAGGGCTAGATCGTTTCTTCTCTGAGCTTTAGAATTATAAAACATCTGGTATTAGATTATGTGAAGACCATTTTATTTGCAACTGAAGAATCATTTTAATAATATATAAGGATATTAAATAAGTAATTATAATTACTCATTAGTTTATGGTAATTCCAATATGAAATTGATGCTAGGTAACAAGTTGAAGATAGTAACATATGTCCTGTGATTTAAAGGGATACATAATACTAAGGAAATCATTTAAAATACTCCAATATAATCATTATTCAAAGTTATAAGCCACAGAACAAGAAAAATTTACTCAGCCAAAGTAGAACATAGGATGGTTTGGAGATTTACCCTTTAGTCACATTTATTCCAAAATTATTTTTCCACAATTTTATTTCAGAATGAAAATTAAAATATCTCCACAGTCACTTTGACATTAAAAGATCACCATCTTTCACCAAAGTCAATTTCCCAAGCTCTGAGTTAGTTTTCTTTAAGATAAGGGGTATTTATTCTCCACCAGTTGCCAAAGGATCAGCTTTCCAGATTCCAGAACTAGGGTAACCAGGTGTCACAGTTTGCATGCACAAGCCCAGTTTTTGCTTGTTGTCCCAACATTCTAGTTTAGATGATAATTTAAGTGATCAAACTATATAAAAATTTAACAAAGCTTTCCTAGTCCTATGAAATGCAACAGAATTTGATGCATTTTGTTTTGAACAGCTATTACTCCAGTTGACATAATTTGCCTAAGGTTTGT